>NC_045157.1:27990585-28290585 GCF_900700415.2 Clupea harengus
GACACGTGAGTCTGGTCGAGCACGACTCACCGGAGCTGGGAGTGCAGCTTGGTGGCCTTGGCACTGAAGTCCTCCCACACAGGGTATGAGCACTGCAACAGAGAGAAGAGCGCCGGTTACATTCAGTGTGTGGATGGAAGACTCCATAGCTCACTGCAAGAAAATATTCTGAAGGAATGGTATGAGAATACAGTTAAAAGAGATGTTTGGACAGAGGATCAGATGACAGGCAGAATATTGATTTATATCAAAAGTACATGGTTGTATAAGACTAATACATTTGTGTGTGTGTGTGTGTGTGTGTGTGTGTGTGTGTGTGTGTGTGTGTGTGTGTGTGTGTGTGTGTGTGTGTGTGTGTGTGTGTGACTGTGTGTGTGCGTGCGTGCGTGCGTGCGTGCGTGCGTGCGTGCGTGTGTGTGTGTGACTGTGTGACAGGGAGGGTACCCTGCGGCAGGAAGGGGGTGTTGTCCTATGATAAGGACATGAGTACCGAACAAAGCTCAGCTCTGTTGCCACGGAAACATTGCAGGCACATGAATTACTGTGATATCAAGTTCATAATGGATGAATGAGCCTCCGTTCGGTGGCCTGTGGCAAAAACAGTCCGGTACCACACTTTGAAAAAAGAAAAATAGATGAAAAAAAAAAGCATCAACACAGCCAATGACTAACCACATTTCGTCCATTATTTGAACCAATGAAGCCCCCACACTGACCATGTCCTCCCCTGCACCTCTGCAGCTATTTTTAACTACTCTCATCTGTATGTGAGAGACCCAGAGCTCGTGGGGGCCTGCTGGCGTGCAGCTTTCTCTCCAGCAGTATGGCGGGTCTGTGTCCACCTCTGTTTCATCACTGTTGCCATGCTGGGATTCCAGTGTGGAGGATGAAACCTCCAATCTGCTGAGGGGCTGAGATTAGCTTCACTTCACAGCCCAGCGGGAGCTGGAGGAAGTCAGTGAGCCGACCACGCACTGCCCCCCACCCCCACACACACCCCCACCTCCACCTCACCCCAAAACTACCACCATCACACCACCCCCCTCCTATAAAACCCCTGCCTGCACAAGTAAGGCCCTGCCCCCTCTCCTCTCCTCTCCTCTTCTGCATAGGGAGATGGCTGAGGAAGGAGAGAGGGGAGGAGATAAAGACGGCACAAGAACAGAGATGTGAAAAAGGGAAACAAAGAGAGAGGGATGGGGAATGGCAGTGAGGAAGCAGAAAAGGGGGGCGGAGAAGAAGGAGGGACATCGGTGTGATGTCACAGGCGGGCTGCCGTGACGACTGGCGGAGGGGGCGGGGTAGGGGGAGGAGCGGGCGGGCTTCTCTCGCCTCCTCTCTCTCTGATCCTGCCTGCCGTCGGTGGCGTTTGATGTCTGTTAAATCCGTCTGGAATCAGAGCGTGATATTCCCCCATGGAACCCCCCGCTCCGTTTGAAGTGGCCTAATCTCACAGAGCGCGCCTCAGTCCGTCACACGGAGGAGCCTTGTGCAGTCGAGATAAGGACCAGCGACGCCCCTTATCCCTCCTCCCTCAGTACCCCACCCCCACCCCCTTAACACACACACACACACATGCACACCCCCTTAACACACACACACACATGCACACCCCCTTAACACACACACACACACACACATGCACACCCCCTTAACACACACACACATGCACACCCCCTTAACACACACACACACACACATGCACACCCCCTTAACACACACACACACACACATGCACACCCCCTTAACACACACACACACACATGCACACCCCCTTAACACACACACACACACACATGCACACCCCCTTAACACACACACACATGCACACCCCCTTTACACACACACACACACACACACATGCACACCCCCTTAACACACACACACACATGCACACCCCCTTAACACACACACACACACATGCACACCCCCTTAACACACACACACATGCACACCCCCTTAACACACACACACATGCACACCCCCTTAACACACACACACACACACATGCACACCCCCTTACAAGACCCATGCCACATCTGCATGTTCACTGCCCTACTCCACAAACTGCAAGTCCTGCCCATCCATCCATCCCATAATGCCAGATGATCGTCAGCTGGCGCCATTTCACCCAAGTAATTTCTCACCTCACTCCCCTTCTCTCTGGGTCCACATCCGTGCGACCCACAAACAATTAGATAAGTGCCTCTCTACAGCCCTGCACCGCGGAGAGGGGAATGGCTGGATGGCTGGCCAGTAAGGGAACCAGGCTATTTTCTTTTTAGCCTAACCAAGCGAGAGCGAGGAAGGGAGAGAGGGAGAGAGGGAGAGTGAAATGCCTTACAGGTGCCTTCTAATCATGAAGGGAAAATGAAAGGAGCCTGCACCAGAGAACCAGCTGGGGATGTAGTGGAGTATTCTGCCTTATATGAAACCACAGTCCAATGCAGCCTGAGCAACCAACCTCATCACATGTGCAATCCAGACCTCAAATTTGATCCCAAATGCCACAGCGAGTACGTCATCATCAACAAACCCTCATTCTCCCCTAACACCACTAATTGTGTGCTGCTGAACCATGTAGGCCTGCTGTATGTAAATCCTACTATATCACACCATGCATCTTCTTCTACAGTAGCTGAGAAGGGGACAAAGGATAGTGTGTTCACTAACGGGCTTCTCATGGAATCTGCTCTACTCTGCAAGTTTCAAGCATCCAGATGAAGAAAAACCCCATGTCTGGTATTAACATAGTGCAGCGGAAAAAGTTGGCTATCTCCAACTGCGCGCAAACTTTCAAAACTCCCAGAGAATCACAGCAAGAGGTCTTAAACAAAGAACTATAAGCGCTTAACTGGCAAAATCCACATCGCACACTACCGTAACTAGCCAACCAATTAAAACCAGTCTACTGCAGCTCAATCCAAAACGATCTGTCTTTGAATGAATCATATTCACTTGTGCTAATGAAAGGCTTCACAGCACGGCTTCATCTCCCATTTCTTTCAGTTTTATTTCTGGAGGGATTCAGCTGGGCAAAAAAGAAAACCACATTAGCCATTTTCTATCTGTACAATTCGGTTCTTCCAGTGCTCAGACAGAGAGGTATCAAATCCAAACAATTGGTGGGTTCGTGTCATTTTGATTCATACCATAATTGAGCTGGGCTCCCTTTTTTAAGAACTTTCCATAGAGGAATGAATGTAGTTCCACTGGAGAAGATTTGCACCCTGGTTTCATAGACACTGGGGGCAAAGGTAGAAATGGTTCTTGCAGAAGGATATGTAAAAAGGCCTTCGACCTGATTTCATATTCCTCTGGTGTCCATGAAGCAACACCCACACAAACATGTCAGTTTGTTACCAAATGACTCTTCTGTGGAGTTAGGGCAGAAGTGGCTCGGTGGGTAGTCATCGAGACATCCCAGGGTTCCCTTGTCACATCTGACTTCTGCATGGAGAAGCATCCAAGACCCATGGGCAAGACCCAAAGCCCGCACAGACTCCAAAAGGCCAGGACGTAGCTACGTATATCTATTGCTGCCACTGCCAGTGTGGAAGGTATGACATTTGGTCTGACACGACATTTGCTCTATGAAGAGGTCTCATGGGAGTACAAAAACACTATATTCATGGGAACCCAGGCCACTTACCATTGAAGTAAGGAATAGCTTAGCATCAGTAATGCTGAAAAATAAACGTATTAGACCTACAAGCACACACCCCCTCTCTAAAGTCTCCAGCAGTCCCGTCCACATCAGCCAATCTTCTCCAGCTGGCAACACTGTACTTAGAGAGCAGAAATAGAACGTGTGCGCTAGCAGCACACGGCCAAGCTAGTAATTCAACCTCTGCGGAAACCATCAGTTAAGCCAGGGGACTCCCAGTTCCCCAGCTGGGACCCACTGCAGAGTCACGACTACTCTCTGGAAGTCAACACTATCGGTCCTCTACCTGCTCCATGCCTCCTGCGTGAACACCATGTCTGGCAAATTAGCCCTCCGGAATCTCATTAGGAGACAGGCGGTAAGTTGCTGTCAGATGAGAGGGGGAGATTGCCACGCTGCATCATTTATGAGCGGAGCAGCATCGCCGATTCTGCCACCCCAATGATGGGCCATGATCATGTTTGCGTTCCTCTGCCACCCAAATGATGGGCCATGATCATGTCTGTGCTCCTCTGCCACCCAAATGATGGGCCATGATCATGTCTGTGTTCCTCTGCCACCCCAATGATGGGCCATGATCATGTCTGTGTTCCTCTGCCACGGGGGCCCAGGTACAGACACTTGCCCACGCTGAAAGATTTCAAACAAATGAATTAATTCTCCTGCTCTCTCTCTCTCTGTCTGCTCCCTCCCTTTTCTGTCACTGTCCCCTTTTCTTTTTGGGGGAGGGGGGGGGGGCGGTGTAGGTAAGTAATGAAGGATGTACCCCTGACACCGTGACGCATTCTCTGATAAAGGCAGTCTGCTGCACTTGGCATTGCAGCTGGCAGACATTACAACCACAGATATGAAGGCGAGAAAAGCGCATCGCTCCCTCGTCCTTGTGGATGCCGTTGACAGCCACCCCTCCTCCACCTCCCCATGAATAAAGGGATGAATGAAAAGATGGAGGCGATGTATGTCTTTCTTGGGGGAAAGAGAGGGGAGACGGAGGAGCCGGTGGATGCCAGCTGTGGTCTGATAGGCTGGGGCGGCTCGGCTGCTTTCTTCCAGGCAGTTAATGATTGGATGGGAGCTCGTACAGAGGGAGGCTGGTTCAGTGTGATCAGGACTCCCACACACTGCATGCTCCTCATGTGTGTCAATGAATGGGTGATGGAGGGAAGCAAATCATCTTCTTGACCATTTAGTGGAGAAGTCTGTAGCAATGCAATCATGAATTATGGAAATCACTTAACATGAGAGCCATGACGGCTCCTTCACTCGCTCTTCCGATCTATCTCTCTCTCTCTTTCTCCCAATCACTCACTCAATCCCTCTCCCTATCTATCAGTCACTCCATACCTTCTTTCTCTTTCTCTCTCTTTCGACCTCCCTCACTGCAGTCCGACGGGGTTTGTCTAACCACCTGTACCTGTTTTCTTTGCAACCAAAGTCAGACGATGCTCTTGTTTTGCTTCTCTCCCTCCTGTCTCTGTTCTTCATGCCATCTCTCTGCACCGTGGTGCACTCCTGAAAACGCCAGGGCCTGCCTGGTCTGCAGTCAGTATTGATGGTGGCACTCAGGATGATTGGCCGCTGGCCTCGGTGCATATCGTGACAGCCATCACTCAGTGTCACTGTATACGCAGCAGCTCTGGGATCAGAATACTGCGTAACATTTCACAGCTCTTCAGTTGATGAGCAGGATGAAACAGTGCCGCACTTTCACTCTGGGATATTGTACTGGTAGACTGCACACTGCATGGACAGAGTGAAAGAAATATGGCCTCAGTGTTTGTATTTAATCCATTAAAGCACAAACTATCCAACCCTATGTAGGTTCATAATAGGGTCGTTTCCCTTCAGCATGACAACTACTAACAAAGGAACACCATTTTAAAAACTGTTCAGAGCACAAAAGTAAAATATTGATTTGACATATTTTCCCTCTCCCAACACAGTTATTACCCCTCAGCTGTTTTCTGTAGTCAGCAAAGGCAATGAACGGGAAGAGTTTGACACACTTAACAAAGCAAGCTCAGAGGAGGGGCTGGCACCGGCCCAAGAAAATTACTCCGTCCAAAACGAGTCGATTCATCTCTAACGAGCCAAACAAGGGGCCGCCAAGCACATGCTCATTTAGATGCCGAGAGGGCCGCACGTTGTCATGGCGGTTCCTCCAAGCCACCGAACGAAAGCAGAGAGGGGCGAATCATGAGGATGAGAGTCACGAGGCCAGCCTGCTCTCGCTCCCCTGCGCCAGTGCCCAAATGGGTCGCCTAAAACTAGGTGACAGGTGCTGTCACTCAGATGCACTCCTGGCATGTCACACTCCAGGACCCCATCAGGGAGACACCAGAAGTGATTCAGGCCAAATGCTGTACGGGGGCACCGGCATCCATGACCATCTTTCACCACCCCATGACAAGTTCAGAAACTGACAGGGCTGATTGGGTGCTTTATAGGTTTTTTTTTATCAACTCAGCACCTGTCTGCATGGTTTGACATGGTTAAGCCTGTTCATAGTGTATTACAATGTAAGCAAGGGAGAATGTATATTCTCTCTTAAGTTGAATGAATTATACATGCCACATGTAACCTACTGGTTTTAGAAAGTGCTGTGGTAAAACTATAGCTAATCTGTGAGGTAAATAAGCTGCAAAGAGACTGTTCTGTGAATGACAGCCATTCAAGGTCAAGGACTACAAAAGGTCAAGATAACAAAATAACAGCCTAAAATACCAAAACTGAAGAGATGGTGGGTGTGCGGGCATGTCTGAGAAAGAGACAGAGAGGAACAGAGACACATGGCAGGAGAGAAGCAGAATGCCGGCATGCATACCTTCAGACAACCCATAGCAGAACATGAGAATGTAAACACCCAGTGATATATGACAGGCCCAGATGGCAAACAGACCATAGCATGGATTTGCCTTGTCTTCACTCCTAATGCCAGGTTTTCCTCACCCCCTGGCTCTTTCAGCCTTCTACTTCAGCACCTCGGGCGTTGGGGTGGGGGGGGGGGGGGGGGACGGGGACGGGGGCAAGGGTAGGAAAGGACAGGTGAACATAAGTGTGACCTCATGCCTTCGCACCCATTAGCAATTCTTCATGACCTCACTCTACACTCATAATAACCCTGTGAGTATGTGGTTCTCCCAAGACATTACCGCAGGGGATACAGACAAACAGATCAACTAGATCAACAAAAACAGCTACCAATCTCTCTCTCTCTCTCTCTCTCTCTCTCTCTCTCTCTCTCTCTCTCTCTCTCTCTCTCTTGCTCCTTCCCTCTCTCTCTCTCCCTCCCCCGTCGTTCTCTATCCCTCTCTCCTCCTCCTCCAGTCTAAACTGACTTGGCTGTATATAGCATAGAATGACAAGCATGCATACAATGCTTTCCTCTTTCGCTAATACAAATACACACTCTCTGTGTCCACACTGCAGTAGTGTATTTTTTGTAACTGGGAGGAAAAATGTGAGGGGGGGGGGGGCCAGCACACTAGCTCATTTCACTAAGCCTTTCACATACATGTGCAAAGCATTCTTCTCAGGCTGGATGCTCAGTCACTGTCTGCATTTGTTCCCTTCTAAATAAGATAAGGTAAACAGTGCTGCGGCTCATTTCATTCATAGTGGCGCACGGGCCAGCTTCTGGCTGAAGGATTGCACTTCTCCAGCAAGAGGCCAAACAAAGGCAACTTCCAGCTTGGGCTGAGTGATTATGAGATGAGAATGAGAAGTGACCATGCGTGCCCACAGGGTGCCAGCCCTCAGGAACAAAGAGACGCACAGAGACAGAGGTGGAATAAGGAGGAGAGAGCACAGCACACCACTCCACACATCCACCATTATGATAATGTCATGCGGGCAGATACATGGAAATAGAAGGCCTTGACAAGGTTGGACCCTCTGTGGAGATCTGAACATGTCACAGCTTGACGGACTTGAAGGCCCACCCCCCCCCCCCTTTGGGGTGACAGACACATACATACATGTGCCTTGCAGACAAATACACACATATACACAGAGCACATGCATGTCAAGACGAGGTATCATCACACAGACCTCAGAAAAAGGACTGGCATCACAATACATCACCGATCACAGGGTTCCCACCCTAACCAGCTCCCAAGCACACAGAATGCCCTCCAGACACAAGACCCCTCTGTCCTCAGTTAAAGGGTATATGGAAGACTGCGTCCAACAGCCCATGTGCAGCAGAGCTGAAGAGTCCACAAACGTCCTATCACTCAGTGAGGACACATCTGTGATGGGGGCTATTTTCTACCCACATTCCTTTGCTAAATGTAACTGCAAATGGGTCGGGCAGGAGCTCCACAACAAGCACAGACATTTATGTTAGAGTGAGAATGACCAAGCCAAACAATTGCCACGACACTTGGGTGACTGCTGTTTGACCCACATTGGGAAACCCTCAAGAGCACTAAATGGAATGAGTCATTTCATAGTAAGAAGACCAGAGGAAACTGGCATTAAATCATTTATGAGATCGGGATGTTTTGTGTTAATGTAAAACACTTACAGAAAGGGATTTGTCTAAACACAACAAATGAGAGACGCAGAGAGACAGAGAGGTGTGTGACTTTGAATGATATTGATGCATAATATCAGTGTTTATGTTCTTTAGCAGAAAGCAGTGTTGACATCTCTTTGATAACAGCAGCAGAGATGCACATTTGACACATGGGCTGTCTTTCCAAAAACTGCCACGTTGTGCACTCAGAACTAGATGGCGATGATTAATAAATACCAGTGCAATCGCTTTTTAGTTTTCACCCTGATCTGATGGCATTTCTGCCCGACCACCACCCCAAAATGTTGTGGGTCCACCAATCCATAAACCTAATCGAGTGACAGACAGACAGACAGACATACGCTGCTGAGTGCAAAAACGCCTGTTCCGGTCCCCTCACAGGCTCTTTAAAATTACGCATGACAGAAAATCGATTTGCTTTTTTTTCTCCAAACACTGCAAAAGCCACTAGCGTGCTCACACGCCGAAACAGAAGTGCAAACACCATTGCCAGACAGACCAAATAGACTATCGGAATAGCGGGAGCGAGGCTTCATCTGCTTCATCAGCACCAATTGGGCGACACGTCTGTTTCCCATTGTGTACCTACAAAAACACTCTTAGCTCACGACTGCAAACAATGCCTGTAAAAACGAGATCTCTGCAAGGACACATGTAATGTAACGTGTCTGTGTAGCATGTTACTGTGGCTTATGTTTTCACCTGCAACAACTACTGTCCACGCGGCTTGCCAATGGTAAACCAAATGGTTAATGACATTTCGTTACCTAGCTTGATTACTTTAAACAGTCTGTTTCACTTGATGTGAACGACCGATACAGAACTATGACGAAAAAAACACATTGACAGCGCAAATGGGAAAATCATACATGTGATCTTTGGGTTAGGATACAGGTTTGCACTAACTAATTTCTGGTGTTGTACAATGGATACAATTGCTGTCACCGACTGGTCGTTACATACCTTCATGTCATTGACAATTGCTTGGAAAAGCCCACCAAGCGCCCCACACTCCTTCTCCACCGATTCCACATCCATAATCCAGGGTTCGTGAATATATTAGCTAGAGCAATTTCGAGGCGAAAACGGAGCCCTTCCGAATAATTTCCACGACAGCACAACAAAAAACTTAATGTTTCCCCTCCTTCTTTCCTCTGGTACCAACCAATTCCCGGAGAGAGAGGCAGGATGCGCGTATTTGTTTGAAAGAGAGAGGTTAAACAAATACGCTTTAATTAACTCTGTCCTTCACTGTCGGTTCGCAACCACTGCCCGTGTGAGATTGGGCAAGTGATGGTAAGAGAAGAGAGAGGTTTTTCTCCCTCTCCCCAGCTCCGGGTCTAGTCCCCGCGACAGGAGGCAAAGAACGCAGATGGCACTGCAATGGGCATGCTTATCTTTAGAGAGCGTCGCGAAATTGAGTTGGGTTAGTGTCGAGGGAAGAATAATGCTAAAGCGATGTATCAAAATGCGGAGCGGTCGGACAGAGAGTAGCCGGCGAGTGAGAGGCTGCCCGTGACTACAGCAGACGCATTGGGCTTAGCGGTGCGGAGTGAGCAGGCAATAATTCGATACATGGGAATCGAAGGGGGCCGGACAGCTTTCTTGTCACATGGAAGCAGGAGGGAGGGGAGGGACATGCCGTCTCTCCCTCTCTCTCTCTCTCACACACACACACACAGGCACGCATATACGCACGCACGCGTGCTCTTACAGAAATTCCAGTCAGAGAGGGAAAACGTAAAAGAAATGTGTCAAGCAAGTTGCAGTTCAATCAAAATAACCTACTCGCGTTTGTTAATAAAAGATAAAACATTTACTGACCAATGACAGTTGAATTAAGAAAACCGCTTTCATTTTTAGTGCACTTTTGCAACCACAATTACATTAATCTGATCCGTATAATGAGGGGAATTCACAATGAAAATACATTTCTCTCAGTTCCCCCAGATCTACAGAGCCAGGCTGACTGTGCCATTTGCCTAACCTGGTTGAATGGATAATTGTTGACTGGACAGAAAGCCCCTAATTAGATGTGTGGTTTAATGAAGAGTAAATACCTGAGCCAATGTAGACAGCTGTTACATAACTGGATTACTTTCTCATCAATAACTGAATACTGAGCATGAGCTGGTCAAATATTTGCGGTTATGTTATAGAGGGGAACCTGTCCAAACAACTGGTATACATAGCTGTTCAATTAATGCTGACGTCTTTTTGCTTTCAAATAAAGGGCCATCTCTCTGATTGGTACTGAATTGACAACATTTTTTTTTTTCTATATAGGCTAAATAATAAATTGTGTTATAACGGAATTGCGATTGCTTGATTAGGGTTTCATTTTTTTCATGTGCTGCATGTATAGATAAGTCCAAAAAAAATAATCTATAACTGTAATATTTCCTGCTTTGTTTTCGTTAAAGAGAGAACTGATGCACCAGTTCTGAAGGATGATCACAATGCCACACCACAATTCCCACAATGCCTGGTTACTTTGTTATTTGGCTTTGGATAAGTGAAAGGATTGGCTGGTGGCATTTAATCAGCACGGTGCCAATCTCACTCTAATGGGAGTTGCACAATCTGCATCTCAGAATGGGTCATTATTGGAGCGGTCCATTAATGCAAGGTAATGGAATTCAAATGAGATTCCCCCATCATGACTTATAGCCAAATTAGGTGTTGAATTAAACCTAGCTCTGAGGTTGCAAAGGCTCCAGATGAATGACTGAGGTGGCAGGGACTGGGTTCATGTCATAGCCTGCACTCACAGCCTCAGCGTGGGGTCAGGAACCCAGGCCACTGCCCTCTCCCTGGGGCCAAAGAAGGGCAGATAAGCTTCCTATTTTGCCTGAGCTGGCGCCATTTGCGTGCCTTTCCCCCTCACCCTCCTGCAGGCCGTGCCCAGGAGAGCCCCCTGCCAGCACACACGTTACTCAGCAGGGCCCCTGAAATGCTGGCATCAGCATCAAACTGCCAGTCATGCCCACTGGGCAGCAGAACAATGGGTAGCCCTGGGTCCTCCCTCTGTGCTTCTCCTCTAGGGTGGATTTCTGCTCTTCTCACGTCTTATATTATTTTGCTTGCCATTCAAATATCAGAAGTAGGCTACTAGTAGAAACTGTCATTTAGTGCTGTTTCACATAGTGCACCACTGCAGAGTTTAAACAGGCATTTGCACACCATACCTGGAAAGTCTATCAGGTCAGATATCATGGAAACTCCTATCACAGAGCCAAATGTGCACAGCCACCGCATGAGCCCTCCACGCCTTCTCTGATCATATAGGCAGCAGATGGGCTGGAAACTGGGAACATACGGAGGCAGGCTACGGTGTTAGCATGTTAGCACGTGGTTCACATTCCACAACAGGCCATTTAGATAGCAGAGGGCAGGGGAAACACGTGGAGCCATCAGAATGGATGGAGGCATGGAAGGGAGGGAGGGTGAAAGTGAACACAGGAACAGAGAGAAAAAGAGAGGAAGAGAGAGAAAAGATGATGGGAAACAGGGGAGAAATGTAAACACAACTAAGGAGAGTGAAGGAGATGCGTCAGGCAGAACTGTGCAAAGTGGGAAATGAAAGGAGGAAGGGTGGAGAAAAAGAGCGAAGATGATGATGCTGATGACAGAATCCACTGAAACACCAGAGCTCGTCTTCTTTCTTCTGATCAGGAGACAGACCTTACACAATCAGTATGTTTAATATTTCTGTGAAGTTTCCAAAAAAATGACCTCTTGACCCCTTAGACATATGGAGAAATAGTGTACTGACCTTGTGATGAAGATGTGATTGATGACCTTGGTCGGAAATCACATAAATAGTGCTCTCTTTACATCCTTCATCAAAGAGTCCTGATGTATTACTGGCATGACACTATTTGAACACAGAGATATGGTAACACAAAGATCTGAATCACTGACATATGGAATGAGACTTTACAGGCCAAATCGCTGGTGTGTGTTTGTGTGAGTGTGTTTCTATTTGAGAGAGAGAGAGAGAGAGAGAGAGATCAGGGTCTGTACATGGATATGATGCATGGACTCATGTTTACACTACAGTTGTTGGGTAGAGGTTATATGTAACCTCCCTAAAAGCACAGTCATTTTAAAGCAAATAAAAGCAACCCAGCTCAGCTATCAAACCTGATATGTTATCACCACAGGACCGCTTTTCTCACAAGGCCTCCCTGTGAATTCTCTTTCTGTTGAGTATGATGCATGGAAATGTCGCCATATCAGCTAAACGGCCCATGCCTTCAGAGAAGGATGGAAGACAGTGTTTTAGAGGTTAGAACATTTAAGGCTGGCAAAGAGTAAACACTGCAGAAGCTGATTAATGAAACTGGACTGAACTCCTAATGAATGTTTAATGCTGAGCCTGTTGGAATGTTCTAGAGGTCCCATAGAATCTAACCCAGTCTGTTCTCGTTTCCAAGGCGCTATCACACAACGAGGGTCGCTAGTTTTGTTTGATGTGAGTGCAAGAGTACTTGATTAACATTAAGATGCTAGGAGTAGGCAGCCTGGCGCCCTCCTTACAAAGTGTCCCTTTGACCCCTCGAAGGGTTGAAAGCCATTTCAGATTTATTGCTTGACAGACCAGAAAAAAATAAAAAATAATGTGTATGTGTATGTGTAGTGTATGTGTGAGTGTGTGTATGTGTGAGAGAGAGAGAAAAAGAGAGAAAGAAAGCAGGAATTCATGTGCATCTATACCTGCACACATTATGTCATATGTATGTATCCTTGCATAGTCTTGCGTGCATATCTGTGAAACATGTTTTTGTGTATATGCGTGCATATCTGTGAAACATGTTTCTGTGTGCATGCATGTGTGTGTGTGTGTGTGTGTGTGTGTGTGTGTGTGTGTGTGTGTGTGTGTGTGTGTGTGTGTGTGTGTGTGTGTGTGTGTGTGTGTGTGTGTGTGTGTGTGTGTGCGTGCACAGTCATTATGATGCCCTAGTGACACTTAAGCCTCAGCCGACCTTGAGCGAATGAGCAGGAAGTCATGGCTGCCTTCTGTAGACAGATTACATCTTTCTCTAAATCAATCAATAAATCTATCCTCTCCAGGAAAGCATTGCTTGTAACCATCTCCAGCATACTTCCCAAAAAAACTGTATACCGTAAGCTCCTTCCTCATCCCCTCCTCCTCGGTCTCTCTGGGCAATCTCATATTTATTTTCCCTTCCCTTAAGTGCATCAAATCAAACTGATTCCTGAAGGGAAAGTCTTCTGAAACACCCGTGCCTCTACTGCTGCAGCGTTCAATCCACGATTCAAATGAAGTGGATACAAAATAATAATATATCAAATATTTCTGGGAAATGATTCCATCCTGGCCTGCCAATGAAAACCACAGTCTCAGTTTAGAGGTCGGTTCCTATGTCTAGGACATATGACACAGGCTGGTCTCGGAGCTCCCTGGCCCCAGGTTGAGCTGTATGTGCGTATATTATGATAAGGGATCACTAGACTCAGACTTCCCCAGCGCTTCTCTTCTCCAGCCACCTCCTGTAATGGTTTTGTTATTCAGTGTACCTGTGGTCCACTCAACGTCTGCCACAAGCCACTAAATAGATTTGAATTGGACCGCAGGGTACTTTGACAGATTTCATTTTTTATTCCTCTCCTCTCCCCCTCTCCACCTCCCCTTGCTCACGTGTCTTTCTGTTTACACTTGAATTCCTTCTCCATGAGGGAAGCTGGTCTGATTACGCCGCAGATCTCCGGGAGAGTGCTCAAGCTGTGCCCCATAGCTCAGGGTAGCCCGTTCAAAGGGCACAGTGCAGCCCTGGGACTCGCACTGTACAACACGGGTCCATGTGTCCACTGGCGGCCAACATACACATACAAGTCGGGCCATCAGAGGGGTCCAACACGGATCCATTCATATCACTGCAACTTGCAATGATGTGTCATTATGAGCAGAGGAACATCGCTCACTTTGAGTTTTCTTCATCGTACCTCTTCCACTGGATGGGGACCGGATCTGCTTGACAGAATGTCAGTGGTCTGGCGTGACGCTAAATGGCACCCCATTGATTGGTGACTATGCCTCATCAAGTGCAGGTCTCACTGTGGCATATTTGCATGAAGGGAAAACAGAGTGCATTACCATATTTCAGCATTAGCCTGTTACCCATCTTCTCTCCTAACTGGGTCATGGTGAGTCACACAACCCACTCTCTATTCCTCTCCCTGTTCCTCTCTCTCTCTCTCTCCCCCACCTCCTTCTTCTTCTCCCTCCCTCCCTCCCTCACTCCGACACAATACAGAACCGCCCACTTCCCACGTTTGAAGTCCATCGCTAGTTTCTTTAGCATCCATGGGAGATGGTCCCAAGAGATGATCCGCTGTAAGCTCAGGCTATCGCAAATTCAGAGGATGTTCTGAAGGATGGGATAATATTCACCCTTAAAGTCAGCACATGTTCTCCATTTTCAAGCAATTGTTTTTCAGCATCATTTCACAGACCGTTAGCACAAATATGTCTTACTCTGAGGCTTCAGATGGCTCAGTGCCATCAATCTGTTTTGTTTACACGGTCAATTCAGTGCAGCCACACGGCTTCTAGCCCTCCATCCCCTGAGAGGGGTAATGATAGAAGGCTTGGGACGGGAACAATGACATCAGCTGCTATTATTGGAGGCACAGATTCACAGCCGCCGGAGCTAATGGTGCCTCACCAGGGAGCATGACCTATCACCTCTGCCTGCTGGGACTCAGGACATCAGTGGGACACTGGGAAATGGTACAGAGGTAAACACCTCCATCATCCTTTTCAAACACTGGCTTTGCCAACATTAGAGCGGGCATATCAACCTGAATATGATCACATTCATTAACAGTATTTCCAAAGACGAGTTTTTATGTCTATTGCTTCTGATTGAATGATCGTGCACCCTTAATAGATCTTGCCAAATTTGGCTTAAATGTGTATAACAGTATAATGTCAAGGCGGTGGTCTGACCATGCAGAAGCCCACGGGTAGGGGTAGGGTCACAGGTAGGGTCACAGGTAGGGTTAGGGGTAGGGTCAAGGGTAGGGTCAGGGGTAGGGTCAGGGGTAGGGTCAGGGGTAGGGTCAGGGGTAGGGTCAAGGGTAGGGTCAGGGGTAGGGTCAGGGGTAGGGTCAGGGGTAGGGTCAGGGGTAGGGTTAGGGGTAGGGTTAGGGGTAGGGTTAGGGGTAGGGTCAGGGGTAGGGTCAGGGGTAGGGTTAGGGTTAGGGTCAGGGGTAGGGTCAGGGGTAGGGTTAGGGGTAGGGGTAGGGTCAGGGGTAGGGTTAGGGTTAGGGGTAGGGTTAGGGTTAGGGTCAGGGGTAGGGTCAGGGGTAGGGTCAGGGGTAGGGTCTGCTATAGAGCCCTAGGGAGACCCAAGGCCTGGGGTCAACAGAGGCCCGTGAGGACAACATGCCTGCAAGGAAATGAGGGGCTAGTCCTCTGCTCTTTAATAAACCCGACCAAACCTGACTCTTCAACCTAAGTCATAGATTAGGAAGCTTGTTTTCAGAGGTAGTGGTTGAAATTTCCGCATCAATGACATAAACATCTGACAGTGAATTTCTCAACCACCGGGGCCAAAAACAGTGGTCAATGCAGCCTTGACCCTGCTGCTGAAACTAAAGCGGGCCAAGGTCGGCTTTCACTCTCTCAGTCTCGTTCACCTCTGACACTAGGCAGACATTCCAGCGCTGAGCGTTCCTTCAAGATGGGGGGCCGGCGAGGTAGCCAGGGCAAGTGTCAGGGAGCATCCTCCTGACAGAGGTCAGCAGCTGACCCCCACTGTGATTGAGCACTTCCTCTGAACTGCACAGGACTGCAGTTTACTCGGAAGAAAAACAGAAGAATGGGTGTGATAAGAGTTCATACGGCAATGCTTTTTTTTTTGTTTACTGTTTACATAGAACAAGAACAACCACCCTCCATATATCACACTGACAGGGGTCCATACACTAGCTAAAGCTAGACAATAGAACAAATTAGGCCATGATTGATAAAAGAGAATATATATGTAAAAAGGAGTTTATTATTTTCAAAAGTGACAAATACTAAACTGGCTAAATGTTGAGACCCTTCAGTGCTTGTTAGAGGAAGTGATACGAGAGCTGTGAGTGGCAGCAGAGGTTGGCTGGGAGCGGGGAGGAACAGCTTTGGACCACGCGGGGGGTGACAGACACAACACCTGTGACAAAACGAGAGGAAATGTCACCTTCATAACGCCATTCCCCTGGGGGGGAGAGAGAGAGACCCTTCGTGTGCCTCGCCCTCTGCACCTCCTCAGTTCCCCTCGCTCTCTGCATAAGATGCTCCCCAGCAATGACTCCATGATCCCCCATCGCCACACTCCGCTGCGCTCCTCTCATCCCCTCTCATCCCCGGCCCACTGTGTCTGCGTGTCTGAGTCATCGCGCTGCTTTGAGGGCCAGTGCGTTAGGAAGCAGAGATGCTCTGCCAAGCTGCCTCCGTAACACTGTCTGCTAGCTGCAACACGCACAGATGGGCCTGTGTGTTCCCCCCCCTGTGTCGTGACTGTGCGTTGCATCACTTGTTCTCCTCTCCTCTGCCTTTCCTGTTGGTCTTCCTTTCTTTCTTTCTTTCTTTCTTTCGGTCTTCCTTTCCATCGTTCTTCTTGTCATCTGGTAAATGTTTCTGATCAGTCTCTATCGCTTTCCTTACCTTCCTATCCTTTCCCATCTCGTTCTCTGTCACTCTTTCACTTGATCTGTGTGTTTCTCTCTCACTCTCTCTCTCTCTCTCTCTCTCTCGATCTCTCTGTTCTCCCCCCTTCTCTGTCTGTCTGTCAGTGGGGTGGGTGTGTTGGTGGGATGCCTGTGTGATCCTCCCTCTCTGTCCCCTCCTTCCGCTTGCTGCCCCAGTCCTGCGTCCCCACTCTGCAGAATGTAGGTCTTTACTCGCCTCCAGCCATCAGCGGCAATCAGTTCTGCCCCAGTTACTGAGGCATCACTGAGACCAAACACACACACACACACACACACACACACACACGCACGCTTACGCATGAGAACACATTACACAACACATACAGATACACTCACACGCATACATGCACGCACACACACACACACACATGCACACACACACACAGACACACACACACACACAGACACACAGACGTGCTAACACTGAAATTTCTCACACATTTGTATGGTAAATGTTCCCCCTCTCTCTCTCTCCACAGGGTCTCAGGCTCCCTCCATTAAGTAAATGATTCGCGAATGCAAAAGCAAAAGCAAAAACATGCAACTCGATGTAGGAATGCGACAACATTCTGCAGGCCTGCTGGGTCTACTGGTTTATGTCAGAATGGTGCACTTTGACCCACAGAAAACTGTGCACTGACAGTCTCAATATTTCCTAATTAAAATCTTGCATCGCATCCAAAAACCCCAGTGCTCCTGCACAGTAGACACATCTGTAACCACAACAGCTCCCAGCATGACGACTTTTCAGGGAGCGTCTGTGGAAGGGAGGCTAATCAGGGTTGAACCGTAACATACAGGGAGGTGGCGCTGGGATCAGGCACTGACTGTGTCGGTGAGGCACTAGGGCATTGTGGGTATTCACTCTGAGAGGCCTGTGCATCTAACCTAGCCTAGCCTCTAACCTAGTTTTCATGCACATTTCATGCAGAGAATGGTATTTTGCTTTAGAAAGTCAGAAAAGAAACCAGTGTTAATGCTAATTATCATGTTCCACATTGTGCTGAATTACAGTTGAACATATTACCGTTTAAAATGTACGTCGCTCTACAACAATCAATCATCAGTGGTAAAATTACCTTGAAATGAATGTCTCTCTGTCACAGGTATATAAAAGGATTTAATGTATGAATTGGAAGGATAGTTCTACTTTTGGTGAATTGCCAAGAATAGCACCACCCTAAGGTGATTCTTACCATGGCAATATAACGTAATGGAGAACTGTTGCAGTTGATGAGATAGACTCTGGTAAATTCAGAGTGTTGTAGTAAAACACTGGATGCGTTCATTCATTTTTGGTAAAAGGAAACTCAGCCTGGGCCCTATTTTTAGATCCAAACTTTTGTTAATGAACGAAATTGGTCCAGTATTGAGTTAGAATGTTAAAACCACCATACAAAAAAAAAAACAGCTATACAATGGAATCCTGGGAGGCAAGCCAGCATGTCAAAGTAAACTGCTTGTTTTTGCCG
Source organism: Clupea harengus (assembly GCF_900700415.2). Lineage (NCBI taxonomy): Eukaryota > Metazoa > Chordata > Actinopteri > Clupeiformes > Clupeidae > Clupea > Clupea harengus. The sequence goes on from NC_045157.1 coordinate 28,008,989, forward strand.
TTGACAGGCTCATAAATGTTGTAAGGATCTGCCAACATGGGGAGGATAACTAAAGAGATAGACCTGCCTTCTTACCTCAAGAAACTGTAAAAAATGTACTGTTTGTACAGTCAGTATTTTACCTGTCTCAATCTTCCGGTCTCTGACATAACACCCCACTCAGTGCGAAGGGAGGCACTCTCCCCTGAGTGCCCACTCCAGCACCCCATGGTAGGCCGCCTACAGGCACTGAATGGGGTGCTTCGGCAGAGACCGGAAAGAAAATAATGTTAAAACACTGACTGTACAAATAGTCATTTTCACCTACACACAGTTTGGGGTTTCTATAAAAATGCAATTTCTTAATGAATTTACCACATTTTGGCTGCATGGACTGTGAATGAGAGTGCTCAGTAACTGTGCAGTGTGTTTTCTGCCTGGTTAGAGTAGGCAGAAGTCACACTGAATCACACTGTGTAAGGCCCACTACACAACTCTGGGGCTTAGATGATCTTTCCATCCATCTGCAAATGCATGCCTTTATCACTTCCAGGTCACTAGTGATTGGCAGTCACTGTCACATGATTTCCCAAATGTTAACCCCCCCCCCCCACCCCCCACCCTCCAGACCAAGAACTGGAGGTGAGTTCCAGCAGGCTGCGTTCTTTTGTGTTTAGGCCATGGGTTTCAGAGAAGTGCCGTTTGAAAGGACTTGATCCGAGGCACACTGCAGCCATCTGCCGAGACTTTATGAGAACATGCGGGCAGAAAGAAAACCGCGGCAGACAGACAGGCATGCACGCGCGCTTCCAGAAAGCAAAACAGTTCCTGGCATCAGTGATTCACCAGAATTTATGATCAAAGGCTTGATACTTTTGAGAGGATCTATTTCCCATCATGGTGGATCATTTTTTTGTGCATCACTTTTCCTAACCCGCATCTAACTTCTCTCACACATCCGATGTTCGACAAACCTCTCGAAGCATGTTTAGCCATGCATAGTTAAACAGCCGTAAACAAACTAGCCACAGTACGGTTTCACCAGGAGAGAGGGAGCCGTGCAAGGCAGAGGGAAATGACACCAGGAGCCACCCCTCCACCACACCTCCCGAGTTGGACAGGTTACCAGGGGGAGGAGCCGAGCGAGGGAGCAGAGCTCATTAATCTTTCACTTTCATTTCATGCTGAATTATTTAACACTTCAACGTTTCTTATTTCTCTTTTTCTTCATGCCTTTCCCTCTTTTCCTTTTCTCCCATGTCACAGTACAGCCTCTTTCCTCCCTTTGATGAACCTGGCTGGCGTCTCTCAAACCATCCCTCCCCTCTTCCTTGAGGTTGACTTGAGAGAGACACCACTCCCCCATCAGGGGCCTGCTGGGTCCCAATGGGATGCCCCCCCCTCAGCTAATTCCTACAGCAAAGGTCCCACTGGGGGGGATTAAGGGGATAAGAGGTGGCAGTGCTTCTGCCCTCTGCCCTCTGCCCGCCCCTCCCCTCCCCGACAGACACACACCTTCCCACCCCCTGCTCACTAACACACGTACATCTGACACATCCATCTGTTTTCAGACAACAACTGGCCCTGTTAAATAATCCATGCACTAGCTTTTTTTCCTCCCTAAAAGACCATACATGTATAATACAAGCATAGTTATTAATACGTCACTGACATGATGCATTGGTATGAGAGTCTAATAAGAAATATCCATGGTTTTCCTTTACCCTGCTTTTTGGAGATTCAGTTCAAGTCAAATTCAATTAGCGTAGAAGACAATGGAGTTTTAGTATTTTTTATCTCTCTAAAAAGAGCAGATTAATTGTGGGCAGTAGGTTAGGGCTATGTGGTGTTAACCTCACTCCTCAGTTCCTCTTATGCTGTTCATAACAGTCTTGGTGTCTTTTATTGCAAGCCTGGTAGGGAGTGGGTAGAGAATGTAGAAGAGTAGAAAATGGGACAAGGTAGAGTGGTAAAAGCCTTAAATGATGAGGTTGAGAGCTTCAGTGATGTTTTGGTCACTACCCTGGACCATGACTTGACATGAGGTCAGAGTGATATTTTTGGATGGATGAACAGATGGGAATGGTTGACCATGAAACCCATTTACTTAAACACAGTATTTATCCAGTCTCAGCGCAGAGGATTCAGCCTGTTATTTCCCACTCAAGAAAAAAAAAAAATTGAATTTCCGTTTTGGGGCTGATCATACAAAGACACTGCCTCCAAAGCCAATTAGGGGGTATGCTGCTCTTGCATCAGGAAAAAACCAACACCTTTTTGGGCAGACTGCAACATGGCCTACATAAATCCCTGCAGTGTGAAATCAAAAGTGTCTTGGATCTGATGAAAGAGCAAAGAAAGAATATAACACAAACACAAAAAGGGGGGGAGGGGGGGGGGGTGATATGTAGCTGAAGAAAAGAGAGAGATATGGAAGGAAGAAACATGGGCAATAATTGAACCAAAGAAGCACAGAAAAAACAAGATGGCGTGGAGGAGACTCACAAACCTTCTGAGGTGCTTGAAAGTGGTGATTAAAGTGGTTGCAGAGAGGGCGCAAATGAAAGAGAGAATGTACATTGTGCTTGGCCCTTCTCCATCTGAATACAGGGGAGTGGAGTGGTGACGAGCCCACCTTGGGAGAGGTTGATGGCTCGTGACCTTCCTCTTGTTCAGTGAACTACAAAATGAGATGAATTTGAGCATAGACACTCTCTCTCTCTCTCACTCTCTCTCTCTCTCTCTCTCAACCTAGCTCTGTCTCTGTCTCTCTCTCGCTCTCTCTCTGTCCTAATTAGTCTCCTGCAGTGTGTGAAGAGTGAGTTCTTCACCTATAGCACCCTGTTTTTCATGAGGCTCCGGGAGCCTTGTCATTCAATCTTCTGAACAGGCCAGTTGTACACAGTAACCCTAGATAGATAGATAGATATAGATAGATAGATAGCTAGATAGATAGATAGATAGATAGATAGATAGATAGATAGATAGATAGATAGATAGATAGATACTTTACCTACTATACCTAGAGAACCTGAAGAACACTGGTACCCGGATTGGTACACACTAGAAATACTGTACAATTACATGGCCATGACTCATATAGATATATTGATATGTATGAAAAAGAATTAAAGCCCCACATGCCCATTGGTTGATCCACACGATAGAACAGACATGTTGGTCAGCCTAAATCAAATTTAGCATGAACCATGGCTACCATAATGTTCTTCGAAACACAACTTTACTTTAGAGATCTCCATCTACACTGAAGATATGAGAAGTAATGAGAGCATTCAAATATCAAAGATCTTGGGAGAAGTGGTTGGTGATGATGAATGAAGCTCTGGAGCTACAGTACTGTGTGAATAAGCCTGGTAGACGTCTAACAAATCTACAGAACTACAACAGCTAAACCCTGGGGATGTGGCGAAAGCTTTTCATTTAACTGTAGTGATTTAACTGACATACCCTAGCCTTGGGAAAGTGTCTGCCTTGGTCTGAACTCTCCACTCCACTCGATCAAGAGCTCTACTCGAACTGCCCAGTGGAGAGTTGGCAAAAGACATGACTGAAATGGATGGTTTCTTTATGAACCCTTGAAGTATAACCCTGGCCACCATATGCTTTATTTAGATAGGCAGGATGTCCATGACGCCAAAGATAAGGTGAGCATACGTCCAACCAGGTCTATCTGAATGAATATGAAATAATATAGTTAGGTGCAAATTAATAATAATTGAACCATTCATAATTGTGAAATATAAATAAAATTATAGATTTTTTAATTCATAGGATGGTAGTTATTTGATTCTGTATTTTTAGTCGCATTTTTCGGTGTGTGTGTGTGTGTGTGTGTGTGTGTGTGTGTGTGTGTGTGTGTGTGTGTGTGTATGTGTGTATGTGTGTGTGTGCGTGCATCCAGGCATGGGTAGCATCATTTCCTCCCCTCTCTTTCCTCTCACGCCAGCTCCTCTGATTTCCGAAATACCAAGAGGCGCTTCTGCAATCTGCAAAAAGGAAATAAATAATAAAACACATCAAAAGGGGATTTCAGTTCTTTAAATGTGGCAACTAATGCCGAGTTCATGGCATCAAAACAATGACAGTATTAGCTCTAGATGGAGGCATTACAGGGCTGAGAGCTTGCTTCAGACGGAACTGCTCACATCAGAGGCCACTGAGAGTTCAGGGAAGCAACATCCCACTTCCAGTGGCGTCACCCAGATCTGGAGTCATGCCCTCCGCGGATGAGAGGAGACGGCTGGAGGAAATCAGATGGAAAAGGTGAGGAGGATCAGCATTTCACAGATGAATGGCTGACACGCAATGACAGCGATGAGTTAAAGATTAGAGAGTGGTTGGAGTGGAGCCACAGTGCACTGCAGCCCAGGGTATCACGTATCGGGGAAAGACACGGCAAGGCTCTACCATAAAGAGCCTTATGTTGAGGCAGGGTGCTAGCCCACAGGTTGGGAAAGTTTTACGGCACTCCTTGAGCCTGAAGATAGAGTCAGTGTGTCACCCAAACTCATGTGGCATCTGCCATAGATTCTCCACCAAAAGTAATGTCAGGCAGTTTGCAGTGCTGGTACAGCCAAGAGGAAAAATGTCTTATCTCCAGGAACATCTGAAGCAGGTGCTCACTGAAATATTAAATGGTTGTGGAGTTAAGCTTGCTGCATAAAACTAGGCTGAAAGATTATTTCACCAGGTTCTAAGATTGATTTAAGTAACATAGAGTTGTTCCACAAATAATTGCCTCTTTTCCAAGGCCTTAATCTGAAAATGAGTTGAAATAGTTCTTGCTGACTGCTGGTTATTTTCAGTAATCTACGGAGCAACAGGTTTCGGTTACAAAGCGATGCAGTACCCCAACTTTCTTAGGCGATGGAATTATTGAAACAGCCGGTCACAGCTGCAGATTGTGCATGTAATGGAATGCATGACCTGATGACCTGACAAAGAAGTACTGGGAAGACGTTGTTACCATCTGTGTGGTAAACGTTCTCATTATATAATTTGTCTTATACCTACAAGATGTGTTCAAGGCATCTTGAAAGAAACAGGTAATATTTCTCTGGTTCTAAGCACTGGCTGGGTGTCAGGCTGGGTGTCTGAAACTTGTATTGCATTATCTGAACAAACTCATCAAGGCTGCTGGGGAACTCATCGGGGCCCAGTTACCAGACATCACCATCACCACCACATCCCACTGCCTACACAGCTCTCGCAGCATCATCAGAGACCAGTCACAACCAGCCCATCCCTGGTTTGACCTCCTGCCCTCGGGGGGAAGATACAGATCTATCCAGGCAAGGACTATCAGAATGTTTCTTCTCCCATTCAGTCAGGCTTCTGAACAGAACTCCTCGGCCTACACCCCTCCTGTCCTGTCCCATCCCAACTACCACCACCGCAGTTCAGTCCAATTCCAAGCTGAATGGGCCCAGAAGTATAATGGCCCTCAGAAACGGTGGAGCACCAGCAGAAAGGGATGGGCTTCCTCTTTGTTTATGGGTATGGCACAGGAGTCAAACTGGAATGTGTATTTCAGATAATGAGGACACAAATCACATTAAAAAAAAACATCCATACTTTGATACTACTGTTTTGATCATAACATATATTTTTGTGCTAGTTTGCATTCTAATCTAATGTGCAGTTGGTGCTCCACTTCCTAGGGCCGAGTATTCCTAGGGTTTTAGTTTCAGTTGGCCTGTACATAAACACTTTTGCTTCCCGGTATTGTTTTGCACGCAAAATGGCTGAAATACTATTCTGTCCACCACAAACGATTCAAGCCTTGATGGGAATAATACACCAAGACAATCCAGAAGTATTCCTTTCATACCACATGAAATTGCACCAAATTCTAAAAACAACACAAAATATCCTACAAACTCTCAAAAATTGGCTAAATATGTCCTTTATTATTAAGTGTTCACGTTTCGTGACATTCTTTCAAAGAACAAGAAAACAAACTTGTGGCTTTCTCTTTCTTCAAGGGCCCCATGCTCTGTCCTCTCTATGTTTGCATTTCTGTGATATTACAGTTCTTAGACACAAAATGTTTAGAAGAGCGGCAATCTGTTTACAACTCCTTGTACCCGCAGGCAATAGATGTCCTTTGCCATGGAGTGTTCCTTCTCTTCGCCTCCCCTTTGAAGTCTCAAGACCTCACACTTATTATCGGCCGAAAGTCACGTTTCCAATTCCTGCACTCCTATTTCCCGATGGTCCCTCAAGTGTCCAACTGTAGTTCAGAAATACAATGTTTGTGTTTTGTCTGGATAGAGTATGATGTTTTACATTGCTCAGTTTGTTTGGACTGCAGTGAGTTTAATGTGGAGTTTTTATGTGTGATGTTTTGGGTTAAGGGTGATTCACTGGGAAAGAATTGTGCTTTCCCCCACTATGTTTGAATGACGGAGGTTCAGTGAGATTGGGTTTCGTCTTCTGAAAGGTCCAGTGTCCAGCTCACTTACTTCAGTCACATTCCTTCCCTTTACTGGTCTTTGCACCCGCTGCATTTGCAACGGTCACGTTTCTCTGTGGTGACGGGAGGATGTGACCAGCTGGCCGTGAACTTGCAGGACAAACACCCTAACACACACACACACACACACACACTGAGAAACTCTCTTCCCAGGAGAATGTGACAAACCACAGAAAACCTCTGGCAAACGCAGCACAGCTGAGGCAGGAAGAGAGCTTGAAGCCGACCAGCTCTGTGCTGAAGCCAGGATTTCCTCTCAGCTCTGACCCCCACAAACACCTCCCGTTCATTCACTTCCTTCCCCTCACACTCGCTCCGTCAGTCCCTGTCTGTCTATGCCGTATGGGAGGGGATGGATGCGCTGTCGTTTGTAAGAACTTCAGGGCCACTGTGTTGAGGGGGCCTGAGCTAGACTGTGAAGGATCTGTCAGATGTAATGACAAACACACAAGCAATAATGCACTCAAACACACTTGAAACACACAACACTTGAAACACACACATTCTCTGACTAAGCTCTCATACAAAACACTGAAAAGACTGAACATTAAAAGCCATGCATACAATTACAATTCCTCCAGTTGTCATATACAGTACATACACCCACAAACACACATAAACACACAGAGGGTATTTACCAGGGTGCAGCTAGGCCAAGAAGGCAGTGCTGTGTCTCCATGACAACTGCTTGGCATGCAGAGGCCATCATCAGAATGCATGTCCACATCTTTGCCTCTCTCTTTCCCCTTCTCTCCATGTTTCTCTTTTCATCCCACTACTTCTCACTAGCTTTTATAGTCATCAGGAATAGCATTAATGATATATAAATTGAGAGAACAAAAGACCAGAACACACTAATTACTTCACAGATAGAGATTAGACCTCAGCAGAAATGGGTGTTAGTAGATGAAGAGAGAGATGGTGTTTTCTGTCTGTCTATATGGAGGTGGAAAGAGCATTTTCCATGAGAAGATACCACAACTGTCAAGTCACACGGGTACCACCACACAGCAAAAAGAGTCCCCCCTCAGATCCTCAGATCCCCCTTCAATGCCCCTGTAGAAACTAGCTCAGAAGAAAAGCCCCTTCAGCTCACTATGGGTGATCAAAGCCAGACTGAGGCCTAGCAAGCCAGCACTGGTTATGGGAAGACTAGTGAGAAGATGGCCCTCTCTAACTGAGTATTTGTCTCCCAGTTCAAAAGGCCCAGTGTGTCAGTGCTCCAGTGGCTGAGTAGGGTTTCTCTGCTGGTATGACCCACGCCTGACAATCAGAGCTGTAAATCAGTGGTGAGAAACCAGACAGAGGGCCTGAGATTACTCACATCAGCACACTAGGATGGCAGGAGAGCCTTTTGGGGTTCTCTAGTCCAGGACTTTGCATGCTGGGCCCAGGAAGGCCTCTCTTGAGACGGCATGGAAAGCCTGGTCCATACCCACACACCCCCACTCCCATTCCCACGCTCATTCAGTGAGGCCTCTTTTCTCAGCTGAGGCTCTCTGTCAATGAGACACAGATGAACTCTGACCTCTCAGCTCCTGTTTCCTCCCACTGTTAAAGCTTATAAGTAGTGAGTCGATGAGGGTGGGGTGGTGGGGCAACTTCCTTGATTGAGCTATCTTTGCGTTCCCCTGTGATCTGTGGAGACACGCAAACAAAGGCATGCATGCACATACACAAAAACAACCTCGAGCCTGACACAGTAACGACAGGGTTAAACTAAGACGGCAGTGTCTGAATGAACAGCCCATTCAACATACTTTTCAAAACACAGTCAATACGTGTAGCTTTAAGAATTAAGTGATCTATGGATGCAGAAATAAAGTGTATCATCTGGCCAGTGATTACTTCTTAAGTCTGATATCAGCTAACTGGATCAGAGAGAACAGTAGCGTAGGAATTCATAGAATTACTAAAGAAAAATATAACATTTTCTACACAAAGACTGAAGCAGGCTTTGCAGTGCTATGTAGTAAGCACAGCACAAAAATGACTGAATAGTTGTGTCTGGTGCAGACGACAGCATTACTGGCCATTGCCTTTGTGCTTTCAACTGTAAGACTGGTCCATTTGGTGGCATTGCTGTTGGCCATCACTTTAGTGTGATCGAATCATAGAGCCAGCACAGGACAGTGGAGGGCCTGGGGGGAGAGAACAGATCCGCAGACAGGCCATTAGTGGGAAAGAACAGTGTCTGCCGCAGTCTTTCAGGAAGGATTCAATGATCCAGACAGGAACATTCAAAGATGGATACCCCTTGGTACAACTCCTATCTACAGAAGACACAGAAGAATAAATGCAGTTGCAGCTAGGTGGAATTATGATGTAAGGGAGAGTTACGTGGTAAAGCCTGGCAACATAACTGGACTCAATCGGTCATGGGTGACCAGTGACCAGTGACCAGTGAGAGGAATCAATCGATAAGGGTGGTGCCCACAGCCCAGCTCATATTTCAATTGGGTAGTGTGGATCTGGCCTATGGCACCCGAAAAGTGTGCACTCTCGAGAGGTTAAGGGCTTTCTGCACATGCCCACTTCAGAGGAGGTTTCCCCAAAGTGAGCTGCGTGAGCTGGACAGCTGCACTCCCAACACCTGGAAGTCCATGTCTGGAGCATGCATTAAGAAAGTAAGAAAGGCCAATGTGGGATTTAATCAGTGCAGTGTCTGGCTAGACCTGGTGATCATGTCTTGCTCAATACACCTAGATATCCCCACTTCAATGAATCATTTGAAAAGAGATCCATTTATGCTTACTTTGCCAACTTCCTGACAGAAGGACATTCTAACAGGAAGGCTATATTAGTGATTGAGTGGGAGTGGGGTGAGACACATGGCAGGAGTGATATAAGCCATTATGACACACACACCTCTGGATGAGGGCTGAGTCACCAGAAGTCAAAGCACCCCTTAACTCTCCACCTGCATAACTAGTCAGTGTATTCCCCTTATCCTTTTGCAATGATTATTTATCAGTATTTGAGAGACTTTTTGATACAACCTGAAGATCACAAAATGTTTTATATGCAAGGTGGGGAACATACCAAAGACAATAACTCCATATTTTTTTTATTTTAAACTTTTCATTGTAGAGAGCTACATTTACCAACTCCAAAGCTACCCTTAAAACACTCAACCACCCACATAACCAATACAACCTCTCAAATGCATCTTAAATTGCATAAGCTACACTGTTATTTCCCTTGCCATAAAACACCATACTGGACAGTAAACCAGACTTGCATCCCACTTATTCGCCCCATAAAACATGAGCAACATAGTTATTCCAACTATATAGTTACATTCAAATCCAAACATGTGGCAGAAAGTGTGCATGTCAACACAATTCAACACTGCAATGTAATTCTGGAGGGGATTTGCAAATGTAAATGTGAAAAGAGAGGACATGCCAATTCTTGGTTTTAGTTTGGCCTAATATATGCTAGTGGCTCCCCCTTGTGGACATACAAGATAAGGCACATCAGTTGTCCATGAACTAGCAAGTCATGTTGACCGAGCTCAATATGGAGTATTGTATTAGGGTTTAAGGGACAGCTCAATATGGAGTATTGTATTAGTGTTTAAACAGCTCAATATGGAGTATTGTATTAGGGTTTAAGGGACAGCTCAATATGGAGTATTGTATTAGTGTTTAAGGGACAGCTCAATATGGAGTATTGTATTAGTGTTTAAGGGACAGCTCAATATGGAGTATTGTATTAGGGTTTAAGGGACAGCTCAATATGGAGTATTGTATTAGTGTTTAAACAGCTCAATATGGAGTATTGTATTAGGGTTTAAGGGATAGCTCAACAATGGTCCAGTTTACTGTTAAACTTGAGGTGATGCATTATATACATTAACACACTGGTCAATACACATTGTGTATGTAACAGGCTCAACACATTTTGGAAGTTTAATCTAATGGGCATTATAATATACAGGTGCAGCTCAATAAATTAGAATATCAAAAAGTTGATTTATTTAAGTAATTCGATTCAAAAAGAGAAACTCACATATTATATAGATTCATTACACAGACTGATATATTTCAAGTGTTTATTTCTTTTAATTTTGATGATTATAACTGACATCTAATGAAAAACCCAAATTCAGTATCTCAGAAAATTAGAATATTACTTAAGTTAAGACCAATAAAAAAAAAGGATTTTTAACACAGAAATGTTGGACTACTGAAAAGTGTACAGCATTCAATACTTGGTCGGGGCTCCTTTTGCATGAATTACTGCAGCAATGCGGTGTGGCATGGAGGCGATCAGTCTGTGGCACTGCTGAGGTGTTATGGAAGCCCAGGTTGCTCTGATGGCGGCCTTCAGCTCTTCTGCGTTGTTGGGTCTGGTGTCTCGCATCTTCCTCTTCACAATACCCCATAGATTCTCTATGGGGTTTAAGTCAGGCGAGTTTGCTGGCCAATCAAGCACAGGGATACCAGGGTCCTTAAACCAGGTACTGGTACCCTTGGCTGTGTGTGCAGGTGCCAAGTCCTGCTGGAAAATTAAATCCAGAGGGAAGCATGAAGTGTTCTAAAACGTCCTGGTAGACGGCTGCGCTGACCTTGGACCTGAGAAAACACAGCAGATGACATGGCACCCCAAACCATCACTGACTGGAAACTTTACACTGGACCTCAAGCAACTTGGATTCTGTGCCTCTCCTCTCTTCCTCCAGACTCTGGGACCTTGATTTCCAAATGAAATGCAAAATGTACTTTCATCTGAGAAGAGAACTTTGGACCACTGAGCAACAGTCCAGTCCTTTTTGTCCTTAGCCCAGGTAAGACGCCTCTGACGTTGTCTCTGGTTCAAGAGTGGCTTCACACAAGGAATACGACAGTTGAAGCCCATGTCCTGGACAGGTCTGTGTGTGGTGGCTCTTGAAGCACTGACTCCAGCTGCAGTCCACTCCTTGTGAATCTCCCCCAAATTCTTGAATGGGCTTTGTTTCACAATCCTCTCAAGGCTGCGGTTATCCCTGTTGCTTGTGCACCTTTTCTACCACATTTTTTCCTTCCATTCAACTTTCCATGAATGTGCTTGATACAGCACTATGTGAACAGCCAGCTTCTTTAGCAATGACCTTTTGTGTCTTATCCTCCTTGTGCAGGGTGTCAATGATCATCTCCTGGACAACTGTCGAGTAAGCAGTCTTCCACATGATTGTGTAGCCTACTGAACCAGACTGAGAGACCATTTAAAGGCTCAGGAAACCTTTGCAGGTGTTTTGAGTAAATTAGCCGATTAGAGTGCGACACCATGAGTTTCACAATATTCAAATTTTCTGAGATACTGAATTTTGGGTTTTCATTAGCTGTCAGTTATAATCATCAAAATTAAAAGAAATAAACACTTGAAATATATCAGTCTGTGTAATTAATCTATATAATATATGAGTTTCACTTTTTGAATCGAATTACTGAAATAAATCAACTTTTTGATATTCTAATCCATTGAGCTGCACCTGTATATAAAAAAAGGTTCATACATTTGGCTAAATGTTGATCACTTCTTGTGATGTGGCAGTTTTCATAAGGCACCTGTAGTTACAGATGTGAGAAACAAATGGATGATTAAACGAATAATCAGACAATATCCACTTGACCTGTATGTCGTTTAAGTGAGCAAGTCACAGCAAATTAATGTATTTTTTAGCCCAGTTGGAGCATAAACTTATCAACCTTGTACTCCAGGGACAAACATGTTCAAAGCAACCCATTTGAAGCATACAAGGTCATGATGTTAAAGGGTGTTATAGGAGTAGGTTACAAAGTGTCTAGGAACACTAGGGCTTGGTTTGTTTTGCATGCTGACAACTCAGCATTCGAGTCAATACATTTACAATACGCTTGAAGCATTTCTATAAAAATCACAAGTAAAAGAAGATGAATGCTTTAACACCTTTATTGTGCCCAATCAGAACAGTATACTTCACATTTGTAAGTAAAGGCAGCAAACATTGCAGACCACATGAGGTAGACGGTCAAATCTCTAAAAAGCAGCCGGGCTGGCCAACAAGCTCAGCATGGAGTAACAGGGGAAGGGTGGGGCGGGGTGGGGTGGGGGTCACATGATTGGAAAAATGACACCATCTTTGGCACAGTTGATCAAACACACATCCCAAAGAGGAACATGGGGAGGGGGGAGGGGAGGGGGGCATTAGAGGAAATGCTGCATTTTGGTCTGCTCTGGCTCCTCATACATTCCAGCGAAGTACTACGTTCTACATTCAACAAGCAGCTGTTCATGCCTGGGGTCATGACCCAGGACAATACCTGCTGATGTACATAACAAACGTGTTTAAAAACCAGTCACCGCTTTCTCCAAAGTGCAAATTAAAAAGTGCAACAATAAAACTATGTGCATTCAAAAGGTCAATGGCCATTTCAGTATCAGACTTGTAAATTGAAATTGATTCGAAAATGACTAAAACATCCGTTGAAGTGATGCTAGGCTTTGAAAAACATCGCAAAACTGTCAAGGTGAGATTTAATAGCAGTACATTGCAAAACCACTGAATTAATCCTAACGAGCAGATCAGCGGGGGAAAAGAGAAAAAAAAAAAAAACAATTGCTCATTTGTATCATCGTATGGGGTGGAAGAAAACTATAGGGGAAAAATTAAAATGCTGCCAGGTAAGTTTTCTGTTCAAAATTTCCATGTCATGACTTAAAACCTGTGTAAAAATTAGTAAAAAACTGCGTAAAAATGTCCAGAAAATGACAGTTGGCCTTCAATTACGTATTTGCGTTTCAAAGTAAAAAACGCTAGCCGGCTGTACTGGGGAAAACAAACAGCCAACCAGCTGAGGGGAAAATAAATCTAAAGGCACTGTATGGCATCTGCCAGAGTGAAAGGCAATGAGATTTGAATGATCAATTCACCAAAAAAATGCAACTAAATGAAAAGTAAAAAAAATGCATTCAAAAAAAAAAGAAAGAAAATTCTGAACCATGGCCTGAATGGTCTCCCAACTCCCATGCATGGGACCTGAGGGTCTCCTCAACCCATCACTTCAGTGTTGAAGGAGACAAGCTCTAACTCTTTCACAAGTAGAAACTTTAAAATTTCAAATACTGTGCATAGTGCCATTGTGAACAAGCAAAAAAAAAAAAAAAAAAAAATCCACAAAAAAGTAGCAAGTGCAATAGTGAACCTTCTAGTGTTGGATTCCCATCCCCCAATCCTGGTGGAGTGCTGTTCCCGTGGGGGGAGCCAGCACTCGTGCTCTGCTCCATAGGCGTGGCGCTGTGGACTGTCGCCAGTAGCATTCCGCTGCCACGCTTAGCTGGAGTCCCGGCTCTTCTGGTTGCGCATCAGTGGCCGGTGGTTGCTCAGGATATCCATCGAGTGTTGCCAGTGCCAGCAGGAGCGGCAGAAGTACTTGAAGCAGTTCTGAGGGAGAGCACAACATATGGGAATAAGCCCACAAGAAACTCACACGCTTATACAAGTTAAGATAAATCACAAGGTCTTAAATCTGTTAGATCAGTGTGTGTGTGTGTGGGGGGGGGGGGGATTCTCCATTTTGGACCAACCTGGTCTCTGCAGAAGAAAGGCCCAGTTTGACGATTGCACAGTTGGCACATTGAGTCCTCCAAATATGGGTCAATCTGAACCTGAATGATGGGAAGCAAAAGTAGGATTAACTTATTCAGTGATCAAAACAAAATGCTTGTATCTGAGGATGCACCTCAAGTGACTCAGCAGAATGCGCTACCTTCTTGGTAAACTTTGGGGTTTTAATCTCCACAAACGCAGCACTGACCGCCTTCAAATAGCTACGCTGGTTACTGAAGGTGACACGACCAGATCCTGGGGAGAAGGAAATTCGTTGATCATTATAATTACAAAAATCACAACAATTACTTCAAACCATCACCAACAGACCAATTTATAACTCAAAGCACTGGGAAAAAAAACAAATAAAATAACAAGACTTGCATTACCAATGGGGTATTTGTGCTTGTCTGTGTCGATCCCCGCATACATAACTCCTCCAAACAGGTCATTCATGATACTGGCCAGAGCTTCAGCATTAAGCATGCCATGCAGAGCACCCACAAAAACAGTCTTACTGGGGTCCAGGCGTTGGGAGGGGCATCGCACGTAGTTACTGTCAGAAATCACCCATGGAATTACCTGCACCTATTAAGCAAGAGAAACAGGGATTGAATTATAAAACCACACTGGTCTCACCAAGACACAAATGGACAAATTAGGGCGGGGCAATATAAAATTGTATTAATTTAAGTTTAACGACGTGAACAATGCCCAAATTGCAAAATCAACATTAGTGCTTCCTCCGCAGTCACTCAAACGGCAGCGCCACAGTGTTGGAACAGTCATGTCTGTCACCAATCAATTCTATTGGTCTGTTGAACGAGTCCTTAGGACATGTGAGAGCAGTTGCCTGTTTTCAATGTTTCATCAGGTTAATGCTGCTAGTAAACCGTAGACAGATAGTAAACAAATGACCCTTTTGGTTTAGCATCGAGTATTTCAATCGCTAGTGGTAAATAACACATCACAAATGTACCAACGATCAATTTTTACCCATGTTGACAAATATAACCTAGGGCTACCATCCATATCAACTGCTGTAAAACTGTAAACCTGTTGCACTGTTGTCCTGACGTGTTCTCCCTGTTTGACTGCAAATCAAATTTCCTATGAACTGAGCTATGCATGATTAATCTGGTAAACTGGTGAGTCTGAAATCTACAACACATTTTGGCTACTTTTCCATCTTCGCCATTACGACTTTAGAAACACGGTGATTATTGTTAAATCTATACATGTTACAAGATAGTCAAAAACAATACTGATCCCACTGTGCTGTTGCCACCTACTGACCTATCTTGGTATTGCTAGTTGCAAATACTAAAACCTCTCATGTGGCCTACGCAGGGCAATATGGCTCAAATGCCACAAATGGCTCTAGTTACGTAAGGGATAATGTATTGTCCGGAGGTCATTATCCAAAAATAAATCCCGACGGGGCGAACAGCAGCGGAGAAATAAATAGTTTCTTCAAGCAAATAGAACTTTTAAGTTTCAGGTGTTGCGTAGCAACCCATTACTTGCTGACTTCAAATTACAATGAGTGTTACGTTAAATGACCGGACTACTTGCGGAATGATATGAAAGATGTGAATTAGAAGCACAAAACCCGTTGCCAATGACAGCGGTCAATATCTTTTCGAACGTTGGGATGGCCCATTCAAATCAACGGTACTTTTTGGAACATTCTGAAGAGCCGTATAATAATGGGGAATGGCATATAGTTTAAGAAAGAAACCCATTTTGTCTTGAGCTCATGTAAACAGAAAAAAGGGATACAAATTCTGAATTCCTATAACAAAAATTATGATAATAATGTCTCTAAAAGGCCCCATTAGTAATCTATTATCTGACTATCACGTTAACTGTTGCCTTACCAAACATTACATTTTGTGTTAAATACCACTTACTGGGGAAAGATCAAAGTAGATGTGTATATAAAATGAAATATAGATGTCTATATACCTTCAAATATAAAGTGATTAAACCGTTAGGCCTCTAACATGAAATCCGTAACAATGCCAGATTAAAACAATCCATAATGAGTTGCCATTCCCACACAGCAGTCAATCACAGCAAAGTACTGTCTTCATTCCCACAGAAAACAGCATGTTCGAGTACAGAGTGTGAACCTCCACAGGATGCCAGCAGCAAAAATGTCCAGTGTAGCGGGTAAAATCACGCATTAATTAATGGCACAGTCATAGCCAAGTCTCAAGCCAGTTAACCTGGGCTATCAAAACGGTAGCTTAGGGCAGCATATTAACAGTTGGCAGTTGCTAGGGTTTATTATGAACTAATTAGCTGCAAGCTACACTTAATGTATTTGGGGGCCAAGCGGTGAAGCTGCACGGGCACCGTGTGTTTCTACCTTTCTACCTAATCACTCTAGCCAGGTCACATTGCCTGTGAAGACTTTAAATACTTTGAGCATTAATGTCTAACCACAATCACATTATCCTCTGCTGCCACAGAAGAGTGCTCTCGCCTAGAATGTTCCACTACGGTGTACGCTGTCCACCCAGACACTTCAATGTATGGCTAGTTCAAAAATAAACTTCATTCTCTTACCAAAACTATAATTCTTAATTAAACTGAACCAGTACCACAGAGCTTTCTTGCAATCTTCGGGCTCATACTTACATCCTTGCTGCGCATCCTTCGGCTGGACATCTTAAAGTAGTATTCGCTAAGGTCATCGGGGTGGAGGAGATCCTGGGTGCAGGCTTGAAGCAGGCTACGCACAGACCTCTCCGACTCAAACACCAGGTAGACATACCCTACACACACACACACACACACACACACCTGTTAGTATCTGCAACGCAACTCCTACCTTTAAATCAGTTTTGTAAAATAAAGTGAAAACCGATAATGTTCATTTAAAGAAATTCCACACCAATCAAAACAATTTGTAAGCTCTATACAAAAGCTAAAAGGTCTCATTTAAAGGTAAAGGGTAGCTCAGAGCTTAGAGAATTTTAGACCAAATTCCAGTAGAGAAAGCTCCCAGAAATCAAGATGGTTGGTGGTACCATTTTCAGCTATGAAATGTAGTTCATTGCAAGACCATGGTCTAAAAACACAAGTACTATGCCCCTTGAGATTAACCACACCCACTAAAGACCAAGTAATGGTTTGGACTTCTAGGCCATAAGACTTCACATTATTCGTTAGTCACATTACTCTGTGGCCAGGTGTGATCACTCTAGACTAGACGGGGTTTCCTATTGTTATACATTATATTCATCTGACTGCATTATTCTGAAAAACTTCTTATTTTCAATTTCTTTCTGTCATAACCACACTGAGAACTTGGGACAACATAATTCAGAAAGGCATTGCCTCTTCATTGTTTTAGAGAAGTATTTTGCTGTAGGTCTAGAGGTATTAACAAAAGCTACATTATAAGTACCAAGGTCATGAAGCCATTCTGGCAGTGGGTTGCGTTTCATCTTAACCTACCAGAACAGTGCCACACCACCAAGCCCATTCCAGATGCCCACCACCTCCACCAAGGTGCTCGAGAGAAATTAAATACCCTACCGCTGCATTACCTTTTGGCATATTACCTTTGGGAGGGCAGCGTGGATGCTTGCCATCCTTACCAGGCCATTCCACAGTCAGAGGGCCAAAGCTACTGAATGTGTTGTTCAGTCCAGCTGGAGCAAGACAATACAAAAACACTTTACAGACAAAACATTCAATACTGCCAGAGGTTGTCTGCTGCAACAGCTAGTTTGTTGACAGGTCTTGATGACAGAAATTGTTTGTGTGCTACATCAGTGCTAAACAGTCGGCCATTTTATGAAATGCTAATACTGGTCCATAACCACTAGCCTTACCAATCCTGCTCATTTTAATGTCAAATGTCTGAAGGGGTCAAGTTTACCTCTCCATCTTAGACTCATACATAGACACCAGCATAAGAGGCAGTGATTGTCTACATTGAAATAAGAAATTGAGTTGCATCAGAAGACTGCAGTGTGTAATGAAAGACTTCCCCCCTCATTTTTTGCTATATATGGCTTTGATGCCCTAAGCCTACAATATATACCCCAGAAACCCCAAGTTGGGGAGTTTGCAGTCCCAAATTTAAATGCATGTTGCCTTTTGAAAAATAGGGCTGAAAGAGAAAGGGAATGCAAGGTTCAACTTCCAGGTATGGCTGAACTGACCAACCTTAGCAATAAGGCAGTCATCCAGGTCTGAGGAACATGGCTAACCTTAGCAATAAGGCAGTCATCCAGGTCTGAGGAACATGGCTAACCTTAGCAATAAGGCAGTCATCCAGGTCTGAGGAACATGGCTAACCTTAGCAATAAGGCAGTCATCCAGGTCTGAGGAACATGGCTAACCTTAGCAATAAGACAGTCATCCAGGTCTGAGGAACATGGCTAACCTTAGCAATAAGGCAGTCATCCAGGTCTGAGGAACATGGCTAACCTTAGCAATAAGGCAGTCATCCAGGTCTGAGGAACATGGCTAACCTTAGCAATAAGGCAGTCATCCAGGTCTGAGGAACATGGCTAACCTTAGCAATAAGACAGTCATCCAGGTCTGAGGAACATGGCTAACCTTAGCAATAAGACAGTCATCCAGGTCTGAGGAACATGGCTAACCTTAGCAATAAGGCAGTCATCCAGGTCTGAGGAACATGGCTAACCTTAGCAATAAGGCAGTCATCCAGGTCTGAGGAACATGGCTAACCTTAGCAATAAGGCAGTCATCCAGGTCTGAGGAACATGGCTAACCTTAGCAATAAGTCAGTCATCCAGGTCTGAGGAACATGGCTAACCTTAGCAATAAGGCAGTCATCCAGGTCTGAGGAACATGGCTAACCTTAGCAATAAGACAGTCATCCAGGTCTGAGGAACATGGCTAACCTTAGCAATAAGACAGTCATCCAGGTCTGAGGAACATGGCTAACCTTAGCAATAAGGCAGTCATCCAGGTCTGAGGAACATGGCTAACCTTAGCAATAGGGCAGTCATCCAGGTCTGAGGAACATGGCCAACCTTAGCAATAAGACAGTCATCCAGGTCTGAGGAACATGGCTAACCTTAGCAATAAGTCAGTCATCCAGGTCTGAGGAACATGGCTAACCTTAGCAATAAGTCAGTCATCCAGGTCTGAGGAACATGGCTAACCTTAGCAATAAGACAGTCATCCAGGTCTGAGGAACATGGCTAACCTTAGCAATAAGACAGTCATCCAGGTCTGAGGAACATCGTTAACCTTAGCAATAAGTCAGTCATCCAGGTCTGAGGAACATCGTTAACCTTGCATCTAAAGTGTACATAGGACTCCAGGATCCATTACATAAATCCTGAACAAGTTCCTCTAACAGTTTAGCATCTATGCTCAGCCCTGCACTGTACTGAGATCCAGGGCAAGGGAGAGGTCGTAGAAAAAGCCATCTACTTCAGACAAGGCTTTGCAAGCCACTAGTGCCATTTTGTAGCGAGGGCCAAAACTATTGTAGGCACTGAATATTTTTGCTTTTGTTCAGGCTTTGTTCATTCACACCCTTTCATAATGGATGGAAGCATACTGTTGCTGGTAATAGTCTGAACCAAGATGCATGAAAACAGTGTGAACAAACCCTCAGTAATATCCCATGGTACACCTCCCAAAAAGACTTTGCAGGAATACATTGGATTCTTGTAGTTTCTAGGTGGCAGTTGTCCGCTCCAGGTAAAAGTGGCCTCATTCACAGCTGTGTGAAAACAAATGAGCACAAAAGATGGAACACTTTTGAAGCATCCAGACCTATAAGCAACACAGAGATGCTAAATGTGCTGTGTAAATCAACATGGCTTGGGGCTAAATCAAACAAATTACATCTACAGTACAAGTCAACAAATGTCAGCCATTTTGAAGGATAAAAATAAAAGGACCACATACATACCAGCAGCTTGTCTATGGAGCCTGGCCTCCCGTTCAATACTAAATGTCTCATCTGGAGCATCCATGAGGTCCAAGTTAGGCCACACTGATGCCCCGGGCCAGCGTTTGGCCAGAGCATTAGCTGGCGTGGCACTGGGAGGAGGGGTGAGAGGAGAGTTGTCGTGGTCCAGCCTTTGACCCAGAGCCAGCTTCAGATGATCTTTTTGCATATTGGACATCACAAAGTTCAGCGGAGGAGAGATCCTCAGGGATGACTGCCAAATGAGAACACAAATGAAGACCAAGTAGTATCCTTATAAAACATGCATACATCCGAAAGACAAACTCCCAGAGATCCCCCAGGAAAATCAGGGAAAGCATTACAAGCATCATTTTTGATGTAGTCACATGCAATAGAAATGAGTCAAACCAAACTGAAGATTGAACCATAGACCCACCAGGAGGTCAGAGAGGTGGTCAGAGCTGGAGCTGAAGCCGCTGGTCTCAGAGTCCACCGGGCTGCTGGAGCGAGAGTCCAGGAAGGAGCGGGAGTCCAGCCGTGGGTTCATTCGGACCATGCCGGGAAACTTATCCAGGAAGTCAGCACCCGCCATTGCCTCATTGGAAGGAAAGCCCATGGGTTTGTGGCGGAGCTGGCTTAGGGGACTTCCAAGCATTCCTAACACTAATGAGAGGATCAAACATGTATTGACAACAATGTAAACACCAATGTGGTCTCCCAAATTAAACGTACAGGCAAAATGAGCTTTCAGGAAGCACACAAACTAAATGGTGGATTTGATCTGGTGCTGTTCAGTTAACACTAAGCCCATAGACTCAGACTTCAAATAAGTGGGATTCCACATGCTACTGGTGGTGATATCAGCTGTGAACAATGCAACCCAGGGTTCAAACACCAACAGGCTGCTCATCATTGGCTATAATTGTAACCAGTCACAATATTACTCCCTCCAGGTCATGGAAAGTATTGGTAAGGCAATCAGATTGGCCTGACTTGACATCAGAATTCAAATGACTAATGGATTTTCCTCAGCATGACTAAGGTGAAAAGTTTGAAAAAAAAGAGTGCTAATCTCATGTACAGTAGAGAAAAGCAATTGGGTCTAATCATTACAGATCCCTTTTGAACATCAAGGCAGACCAGTACCAAACATCCCCAATATCCTCTTAAATCCCAAACCATAGCACAGAGTAACGAACAAAACAAGGGATACATTGTACGCAACATCAACAGAAGTCTTATAAGGACAATGCTGCTTGTTACATCATATTGGTCTCCTGACATGGCAATATCAGTACACAGCCAGAATACATCGACCAACTTCAGTCACAGAACAAAAACAGGGCAGAACACTCTAGAAATATGTACAACATTATACCACATCACAAATACAAGACACACCCACATAATGGACTAACCCAATACAATCTGGGAGAAAAAAAAAAAGTACACAAGTTTGCAAGATAGCCATCAAGGACTGTACTTACTGGAGGAGGAGTTTGCTTGGGGCACCGGCTCGCTCTCCTGGTTGCTCCATGGGCGGTCCCACCCAGACAGGCTGAGAGACTGCAGGCCTAGGCCCAGGTCATTGATGTTGGGCAGCCCCCGCGGGGGTTCCTGTGTGGCGTTTGGGAAAAGCATCCTGCTCGCCGCAGCAGAGAAGTCAGAGTCCTGCCGGTCTGCGGAGGAAGAGGAGGAGGAAGAGAATGTGGAGATATGAGAGTTAGGGAGCTCTGCATCAGCTGCGGGCCATGAGAGAGATAGGGAAAGGGAGGGAGGGAGCAAGCTGGCTGCCTCCTGATAAAAATAAACCTCACAGCGTACACTCCCCCCCACTTCAGAGCTGCCGGAGAGTCAGCCGAGCCAAACCTGAGCCAGTGGCGAGTGCGGTGGCTGCCTCTGCCACGCATCTCCCTCTGCGTCTCAGACCCACCCAGCATGTGACCCAGGTGCTGATGCACTCACACACTCCTGCTAATGACATCACCTCGCTGCCCCTCCCCTCCCCGCCTCTCTGCTGGCAGCTGTGTGCGACACCAATGAAAATTCCTGTCAAATTCTCCGGCAGACAAAACAAGCGGAACGTCTGTCTCGGCAGGCACAGCTCCAGCACTTTCCTGTGCTCTGGACGAGAGAGAGAGAGAGAGAAAGAGAGCGAGAGAGCGAGCGACAGTGAGAGCGAGCGACAGTGAGCGAGCAGGAGGGAGGGAGACAGAGCGATACAGAGACAGATTAAAATTCAAGATCAGAAAGAGGGTAAGGGAAAAAGTGCAGGAAAGAGCTAGAAAGGGAGAGAAACGGATTATACGACAGCCACAACAGCAAATAGAGGGGGCTGACCAAAGGCAGACACAGCCCTACACCAGGCCAGCCTCTGCCTACGCTCCAATGACGCCGGTTCAGACAGCAGCAGCTGACTGATCAGAAGCTGAGGGCTGTGCAAATCACACCGCCAGCCCACTCTCTGCACTCCCAAGCTGGAGAGCGTCCAACTGCCACAGCCACGATTCAGCAACTTCAGCCTAAGCAGAGGAGGGGTGGGCGGAGAGAGTGAGAGACCATCACTGTAGCTTTGCATCTGGCTGCATGACACTGCTCTATTAAACTGAACCTCACTAATGCAGCATTGTTTACCATGCACCACTGACTCAAGTCATATGAGGGCACTTTAGCACCCATTACAATCTACTATTTTTACTATTGTGTAATATGGACAACTGTTCTGTTCTGGGTATTAAATAATGAAAAAATATATATGTAAGAACCAACCAATATATGTAATAACCAATATGACACCGTTTCAAGAAGATTTAAGCTAGATGGTAATCTAATCATATCAGTTTATAAATACAAGCCAGCGCGTAAAACTGAGTCAAAATGCTACAGAAAGAGGCAACGAGGTGGGAAAACGCAGACAGATTCAAGCTTGCCAAGCTTCTGGCAAGTTTCCGGTCAGCCCTCATGTGCTGCATTGCTGGAGGCCTGCAGTGGTGCAGCATGAATCAGCTATTCTGAACTTGATGAACAAAGGCTGCTTACAAAAGAAGGTCAATTTAAAATCCATGACAACAGCACAGCTACAGTCAGTTTCCACTGCTAGTGACATTCGTATACAACCATGTTAACAGGTCTGTTCCGATACAAATACAATTAAGCATACAATTAAGCCTACCAAACAGAGGGTCTCGCCTTCCCCTGCCACCGGGTGTGCTGCACACGCCAGTAAGGTCCAAAGAGTTGCCCAGCATGCTATTCATTCTGCGGAAAATATTGGCATTACTGCATGAAGATAAAGCAGGGGCCTCAGGCTCCCATCTGTTATGGATGCTAGGTTCGTCTCTCTGTAAATGAAAGAACAGAATTTCACCAGAAACATAATGTTAGCGTTGTGGGTTAACTTGTGAAGTTTCTGACAATAGTTGGACATTAGGTTCAACCGAAACTGGGTCAACAATAGCCTTGGCTTCCAATAACTCACTGAGTAGTCTACGGTAGACAAAGATTTGAAGTGATGGATTTAAGCTAATGGGTTTCCCAAACTAAACATGTAACATTTCACCTCAGCTTTAAAAAAAACAATATCATAGACAGTGCCGTTGCTGGTTCTCACTCAGACCAGATAGAGGTGTGAAACCTTTCGCGTGTGCACCACTTACCATAGAAAATGCCATTGTAGAATTGTCAAACTTGTCAGACTTTTTCGAGCATAACCGTTAACAGCTAACTGAGGTTTACTTATGCCCTCTTCAGCCCTTTGAAATTAGCCTTCATGATTAGGAAAAGGTGCGCTCCCTCGTGTCGTCAGAGCTGTTGACAATTGGTAGGGGTTCAAACACAGGTCAACATGCTCGCGTTCATAGAACATGTAAATAATTGTCACGTCCTGGACTAAAGTTGGTAGTTGTAAAAAGTCTAAACATTTATGTGATATTGATTTCGTTTTTTTTTTGCTTTGTCATAGAATTGTCTTGAGTCCGGCTGGAGAGAGTCTTCTATAGTAGGCTAGCCTATTGGGATTGTTTCTCTCTGAATTCAGGAGCGAATAAGAAAGCAGATGAGCGACGTGACCACTGCATGCTCACCCATGTGGCGTTCAAAACACCTCGAGCCTGTGTGAATTGTTTAGCTTGCTTTTAACGGAGCATGGACCACGAGTGCCAGCTCCTGGACGGCTCTTGGTGTGACCTTTCCTGAATTATTATCTGCAAACTATGGGAAATACATTATGTAAATCTGCAACGATATTCAGCACCATGGATAGCGAGGAGATGCACGTTAACATCCTTTAACCCGGCATTTGATAGATACTTGAATTGTAGTACAAACGACGTTTTTAAAGTTGTGGATTAAACTGTTTACTGGTGACCAGGGGCAGGCATGTAGTGAGAACACTGAATGGGAAATCACTGATTAAACTACAGAAGGCTACCACAAAATAATCTGCAGAGAAGTGAATACACACTTCCTGTAGAATTGCCCAAAGAGGTTATTGTCTGTTTACGGAAAAGTTTGTGTTAATTCGGACAGTTAACATATACCAAGTTCTATCGCAATGGCGAACTGTCTATTGTAATACCCAATATAACGATATTAATTACTTCATTAAAGCAATGTAAGTTATTACATTTGATTACTTTCGATTATTTATTGACTGGCAGACGAGAGGCGGTGCAAATTCAAACAAGAGAAACGATCAAAAACAATGCTCAAACTTTGAGCGCATACTGCCAAATGAATGGAGCCTGTCTACGTAGATGGCGAAAACATGCAACTTATAAATACAAGCAACGGAGTGAATGTTAGATTCTACATATAACATCTAAAGCCTAGAAAGGAGTATATCCGGATGTAACCCCTTTGTAATCACCAACATTTTGATTAGAAACTGCAATTTTCAGTAACTGTGACAGATTACAATTACATTTATTTTGTAAATTAGTTGTGTCTCTCCTCTGCCAACGTTCCCTTTTCCATTCAAATGAGGCAGTCATTGGGCCCATGCTTAGACTAGGGTTGCCTTCCACTCAGGAAACTCAAACCTTCAGGGAGGGAAGTTAGAGAATGAAAGTCAAACTGTAATGCAAACTAAGTGTAAGTGTATCTGACTTAAAGGCACAGTCCACGATCCAATAGACAATTTGTCAGATTCAGCCAATTGCTCCTCGCTGTCCTCTAGCTGTCTGTTCTGGATGTGCACTCAAAAACAAATGTTTGTACACAGTCCTGGATATGTAAATATAAAAAAAAACAAGCAGCTCGGACAGAGTCATACACTATTCCAGCCAATCAACACGTTGCTAAAGGAGCACAGAAGAGAGGGTATAAATTGATTGGTTGTTGAGCTCAAATAACAATAACTTTTTGCCAGAATCGCAGACTGTATCTTTAACACAGGCCTGCACAGATGAATCACCACAATGCATGTGTGATAGAAATTTTGTCCAGCTTTTAAACTTTTTTTTGCAGTCTCAACTTTTGCTGGTGCCACTAGTATGTCAATATTACACAGGATGATAATAATAAGATGGATGTGGTGTCAGAGTAACTTTTTTTAGTGGCTGCACACTTAGTTATAACAGGCTTTATCGGCTCAACACTGATGTTAAGCCGATAACATTGTTCTTTTATTCTAAGATGTAACCATCTGTAAACTCATACATTTACAGAATCTACCTTTATGCTGTGAGTCTATAAGGTAATGTACCACGACAGTAGGCATACATTTTATTTAAAACAAACCCTTATTATGTACTGTGTAATCTCATATGTCTCTGTCTCACAAAAATATGATTTTATTAGGCATAGATCAGCCTAGTGTATGTTCGTCCCACCAGGATCTTCTGAGGGTTTGTTGTGATTGTTGTGGCCAAAAGTGACTGAATTTGCTGCAGGAATTCACAAAAATGGTGATCCCACCAGGATCTTGCGAGGAGTTGTTGTGATTGTTGCGGCCCAAATTGAATTTGCTGCAGGAATTTGGGTTTGTTTGTTTTTTCAGTCCCAAATAATGCAAAAATTCCACGACTACATTTTTTCTCTCGGAAATATTGCAGTAATAAGAGACAATTGTAACCCCAATTGCAGGAAATGCTTCATAATTATTAATATTTATGATTAATTATGAATGTGTAATTATGAATGTGTCATTTGTAAAGAATGTGATTCCATGAGATTGATAGTTGCTTGTGTGGCTTGCTGCAGCAGAGAGACACTGTGTGGTTCAACAGCCATCTTCTAAACTCTTTCTCTGACAGCAACCAGTCTTATCAACTGTTAAAATGAGTCACAGCTGAACTTGAACACCAGCCAGATCAATGCACAAGTCTGTCATCTGGATTATGACTGACTGTGATTAGGGGTTTTATGTATCCTCTGTCCTCTTCAATATCACACTTGGACACAATTTAGTAAGTATACCTCTGTTTCTCTGTAAACACCGTCCATGTGACATTTCTTTTTCACCTAAAATGATATGCTAATGTTTATACTAAACCCTGATCTTGTATGAGCATTAGTATAGTATAAAATGGATCTGAGAGGTAGAAAATTCACAGAAATACTGGGAAACCTTCAAGTTGTTCGTTTTAATAACAAAGCAGGAATAAAAATGTGTTGCAAAGCATTACTGAAACCTATCTGTAGAGAGCAGCATTGTAGTTGTCAGTGTAGAGTTCATGCATATTCCTCTAGATGGTGCTCCAGTGTCATAGAGGCTCAAGGCACAGCAAGAAACCAGGCCTTGAGCTGCAAATCAGTGGTATAAAGAGACAGGCCTTCAGGAAATCATTGGCCCTGGGCTGCACTATTCAAATCCAAGAAGCTCTTTATTTTCATGGTTAGTCTGCTCATGAAAGGCTCTCCCTTCCCCAACACACGCACACCATCTTTTAAGCTTCAATTATCTACTAGCCATCAGAAACTTTGATTTTAAATATATTTAGGAATTTCACTAGGTATTGCATTCAAAGTTTGAGTGACTTGCACCATGAATAAGACCTATGAGAGTGAAGCAACAGACAAACACAATTGTATTGTTTATAATTTATTAGTTGTTGGGCAACAAGGGAAAAAAATGACTTCTGCCAAATTCTTATCACAACATTCTCAGTGATCACGGATCCCATATCCCTTTCAAAAGTTGTCAATTTTTGTAGTAGTAAATAGAAGGCTCATCATGAACATACAGCATCACAACAACACATGGGTCTCTCAATGGAACAATAAAACAGTTCTCCCCATTTTAGGAGTTACCATAAGTTAATTCGTACTGAAAACACAAACTTGACTTCTGATCTAATAATTCAAGCACTGAAAATACAATATTTGAATTGCTTACATAGCTTTAACATCAACTCAGACACTACATTTTTTTTCAGAGCAAAATAATCTTCACTTTTTCCCCCAATATGCATCTAAAAAAATATTCAGTGTATGTTTACACAATGGATCACAGGTAGATTACGCATGCAATTAAATAATAGAATAGGATCTAGCTTGGTCAAGCCATGCATTACCTCCTTATAGCAGAAAATCGTATCCTACCTTTATTAAGATGAAACAATTAGGATGAAGATTCTAAACTAAAGTCAACTCCTCTTGCCAGCACTTGCATTTTTATATATATTAGTTATTGAATTAGGGATGTTTTGTCAGTCTATTGCGCATATTGTGTATCAGATTGCAGCTCTCACATTTCATATAAATTAATTGAATAGCAAGCAATAACAAATCTGCTGTAGTTTGACTGCTGATGGAATGTCAGGACTCAACTCCATTATTGCAACCCAGGTCTCCGTCGAATGATGCAAAATCATGGTCATCCATTTTATGGTAGAATTCTAATCTGAATGACCCTGTTGCACCCAGTGAGTCATTTGACAACAATGTGCCTGCAATCTAAACAGTACTGACTAGAGTAAAACTTCAAGAAAACTACCCAAAATCTGATTATTGCATTCATTTCTTTACTTAATTTACAAGATGGACATTCTAGCGCAATTGAAGTTCGGCTAATAGAAACGGTACATTTCCCACCAGTAAATTAAAACATGGACTGCTAGCCCTCCAACCTTGAGGTTTCTTTTAATCCAGTTTCACATTCATAAAGATATTTTTAACCGCCATCTCACACTGGATCCAAAGTTGCAGTTCCAGACTAAAACAAAAATGCCATACAACACAAAGCAAGTAAGGAAAACCTATTGCACCAGTAACCTATGTCAAACAGGATAAATGATCATTACACACACACGCTCAAATGGAAAGGACCACTAGATATTACCTTGTACAGATCATTTAATTTCACACAAAAAATGCATAAATATACATTGCACAAAAGTACAAAAATACTTGTACTTATTATGTTCAAATATACTCTTAGACATCAATAATTTGGCAAGCCAAGATTGTCCTACAGGGGTTGCAATAATGGTGACTCACCAACTTTTATGCTCTACATATTGTCTCCTTTTTTGCAAAGGTGATGCTGAACTCAAATAAACAAAAACAAAAACAAAAACAAAAAGGAAAAGAAAATATCAAGGCATGCAAAACATCTTCTCCAGGAAAAGAAAATACCCAATACGTTTAACACCACCTTGCATATATTACAAGTCATTTTTTTTTTTTTTTTTAACAGGAGCAAGACTAAAGATACAGAACATAGAGGGCAAATGAAAAAAAAAAAAAAAGAAATAATGGACAAAAGGCCATGGCAATGAGGCAACTGACTGTACTGTAAAACAAACACACGACCATATATTCTACATCATGCCAATATATTGAACATGCACTACGGCTGCCTCAGTTCCCCATAAAGCCCAGTCCCTCCCTATGAAAAAAGCAGCTTCGTC
Organism: Clupea harengus; assembly: GCF_900700415.2. Taxonomy (NCBI): domain Eukaryota; kingdom Metazoa; phylum Chordata; class Actinopteri; order Clupeiformes; family Clupeidae; genus Clupea; species Clupea harengus. The sequence goes on from NC_045157.1 coordinate 28,037,803, forward strand.
ACTTCATTAATTTCTATTTCCTCTTCAGAACACCCCCTCCCCTAAAGGAAAGAAAATAGCTTGGATTTTCTAAGTGCTATGTCTGTACCGTTACAGTCACCACACAGCATCAGAATGTGATTGAAAGAGATTACTTCAAACTCCATCTGGCTGTTTCCAAATGAAACATCGTCCGCAATGTAAATTATCCATTAAATAAACCTGATTAAATTAACAAAGGGCTCTACACATCTCACTCCAATGGGACACCGACCCTGGTGTGAAGTGTCTGCAGAGAGAGGGAGACAAGAAAATGCACAAACCGTACTTTTAAGAAAATGGCAATTTCATGTGTGTGAGTGCTCAGCCTTGCCTAGTTCAGCATGTGTGTAAAATTCAATACAGCAACATGACCATGTTACAACATGCCTACAGTAGGAAACGGTAGTAGGAAAATCTTGCATACAAGTAATGCTTAAAAGAAATTACCAAATCTGGGAAATTGTAGCAAAAAATGGCATCAACCATGAAATTAGCAGCGTAGGATAATTCTGTACCTTAGAACATAAAAATAATTCACAATGCCCAGTCACTTACAAATGATTTAACAGAACTGACGTGACTTCCACCCTGGCTGGGAGGCCTCTGATGGAGAGGGATACCAGCGCATCTGAGGGAGAAATGGGACAAAGTGAGTCAAATGCCAAATGTGGGAAGACTTAACATTTGACAGTGACATTTATGAAGTATTTCTTGATTATTAACGTTTTGTTGATGCCACATTCATGTTCCATTTTAAAAAGGCATATATTTTAGCTGCACCAGTAAATCAAACTGGCCATGTTGATTTGTTAGAAATGCTGATGGTTTGTGAGACTAGTAGGATGATTCATCAGGTCATACGTTATTGTAAATCCCCTCACTCTTCATTGTACTGTCCAACATACAGCCTTTTCACCATGATTGTGGTTCTGACTGGTGTGTAATGGTACTTTATGCAAGCCAATCTGAGGAGCTAACCAGCGTGATGTCAGGAGACTGGCAGGTGGAAACGCCACCCATTTCTGTGTTGCATCAATTCAGGGTCATGGAGACTTGTTTCATAGACCACACAATGCCCAAATAGCCCAATAACAAAATGTGGCCCAACTTTACAACAGGTTCACAAGCTTCTTCTGGCACCCTTTCAAATAAAGTAAACATGTGACCCCATCACCACATCTACCATGACACCAAAATGTTTTGAATTTTTTTTTTTACAAAATGGTTTACCTTCATGGTAACAAGGCTAGCTGACCAAGTCTTTTACAGTACTGAGCCCAATGCACCTGCACTTTCAACGCGCACACACACACTTTGCATGTTTACATAATGAACATACTGGATTTTACAAGAGTTGCTGCCGTGAAGTATGATCAATTGATCACACATGCTCCAAGAACCATTTTTTGACAATAAGTCACCCAGACCGGCATTTTGAACAAATGTTTTCAAAGTGCACGTGGCAATTTAAGAATGCTGACGCACCTGCAGTAAAGACATGCTGAAAGAAAAAGTTAGTGCCCATCAATACTGCTCACGGTTCATCAAATTCCTCAGAGAAAGGACTTTCATATGGGCACACTGATCTGGTCCACATGAGGGTGCACAGTGAAGTCATTCACAGTGTTCCCTTCAAATCTCTCATCACACTCCAATTAAAGGTCCTGGTATACAGGTTCTACTGAGAGGATGCAGTATTCTGACAGATCCTGGGAATTCTGAAAATAAGTTGGCACTTCAAGACTAGACCTGAATGACTTGACAGTTTCTCTCAGTATGCAAGTCATACTTAGCAATTCCTGCTATGTCTGGAACTCAAAGGGGTGAAAAATCCAATTTATACCATTTTTCTGGCCTCAAATGTTCTAGCTCATTCATGGCATGTTTGGTGTCAAGTTTGCTTTATTTCCAATTCCAATTCTTTCAAAGTTGAGGTCACCATTTCACCAATACTTGACTTAACATGTATAACAAACAAAGCCATCAGTTTCAAGGGAAACTAGCCCTGAAGAACATATAAAAAGGGCTAAGATACTGAATGAATTTCTGCATTTGATGGCAGCTAAAAATCTGAACCTCTCAAAACATGTTCAAAAGCAAACAGCCTTTTTAGAGCAAAACAGCCTTTACTCCACCTGTTGAAAAGCATTATTTGGATGTTAAGTTCTTATGTCTATCTAATATTCCTGTGTCAAAATGTTCTCCTAATGGGAATTTCCTTTTTTTCAAATTAATTTGTGCAAGTCAACCTCACACAAAAGCAAACAACCCATCAAACAAAATATGTAAGGCATAGGTCTAGGATTCCTCCTCCGCTAGTTTCCAGAGCCAAAAGCCCTCCACTGACCTGGGCATGAAGGGCAGCGGCAGCAGCAGCAGCAGCAGGATAGGTGAAGGCTGTGTGGGGAAGACCAGGGGCCAGCTCAGTGGTGTACAGTGGGTAGGGAGACCAGGCCTCAGGTGAAGCAGGGATCAACGCTGCCCCCGTCAGGTCATCTGCAAAGGAACACCATCACCACAACCAGCCAGGGAAACAGAGGAACTCAAACCACTTACACTGACCACTTATTAGTGCGTTGTCGAGAGTCGTCACTATGGTTACTTGAAAAGGTAATAAAATCTATGATCAGCGATTCAAATGCAGTATCAGACACAAGTGGAACATGACACTGGTTCAATAAATTGGCATGGCAATTTTATTGTTTAGGTGTTGAAAATATCCAGTGTCATTTGCTAAACCCAGTTCTGATGGGGGCAAATATTGAAATGGATCATTTGATCTTAGTCATTTCAGGGCTCAGAATCTGCCCCATCAATTTGACCTTTTTTTTCCATTAGCTCTGCGAGGGTAACAGCTAACGGACCCAATTCCATTCTCTATCCAAGTGCTAACTTTAACGCTACACCACTGAACTTTGACAATAAAAACACATTGGGTCTCAAGAGCCCTGACCAGCACACTTATTACTAGAGGTGGTGTGCTGGTCAACCTCCCAACCGTGAGAAGCTTGAAAGACTTGACAAAACAGCAGCTTGCCCTGGACAGTTGTTGGTTTCTGTGAAAGAGTGACACTTCTAGTTTTACAAAGCAAAAGGGCCCTCTGCTCTACTGGCATGCATGTGAGTGAAATTAGTTTGGTGGTGTGGAGCTGCACGTTTGACGCCCATCTCCCTGTCCGAGGGCACGGTCACTGTTGTCAGTGCGGTGCAAGTGCTAGCTCTATGCGTGGCTGGAAACAAACTTACATGGGTCCCGTGCTATGAAGTGTGCTCCTAGAGCAGGGTGGATATTTGTGGGGTTCGGTGTGGCCATCAGTTTACTCTTAGCCATCTTCGTGTTGGCTTTAGCAAACTCTAACCGTAGGGTCTGTGGACTTTCTGGGTCAAAACGTATCCCCTGAGAACAGAAGGGGATACAATGAGGGCGGACGGACCCCAATGTGCAGTGTGCCTGAGCTTGTGTTCACATGCAGGTGGATGGTACTGCTTGATATTAAGTGATGTGTTTGCAGAAGAGAACTACTTGGAAAATGTGTACAGTGTACTAGTTCTAGTGTTGAGATGGAAGCTACAATTATATATCTGCAAAAGAACAGGTGCGCAGCTACAGAATAAAATAGGCCTCCCAACATTACTTGGACTTTATAAAACTGGCCTTGGATTTCATCTGTAAAATCAGAAGGAGCCCCACCAAGCTAATAAGAGTGAAGCAGGACCATGAAAGAAAAGTGTTCAAATTACAAGTGTATTACAAAGCTAAAGCAAATTTGAAGGGACCATCCCTCTGTGAATCATCTAAAAAGCAGACAGTTCAATAATTCAGAGCTTCGGTTACAGTTGACTGAGTGCTTACGTTTAATGCATTTTTTGCCGCTTCAGCGCCAGACCGACTGTCAAAGGTAACAAACCCAACAGGCTGGAAAAGGGTAGAGAAGACGTTCACGATCTGTCTTGGTACATCATTAATCAATGGTAGGATGCGACTCAATACATGCACGTTGAAAACATACAGACAATTTCATATGTATGCTTCACAGGCATGAAGGCCAAAAATTACTCAATTGACCATTTACCTAACCTTCAGGTGAAGTAAAAATAAATAAATAAAACACTTTATTGTTGGCAATCTAAAGTTTAGCTTCCATAAATGTATGGTAAAAACTTCAAATATTTAATGAGCAAACATGTTGGCAATTTCAGAAACCTGGACTAGTTTAGCAATCAAATTACTTGTATGCGTCAAGCCAATCACAGGGATAAGTGGATATCAACAGTGATGTGCCAGTTTGAGGGAAAAGGGTTAAAATTCTGTAATTCCAAGCAATAACCAGCAACATCTCACCTGCTTTGATGTTAATTTAATCAGTGAACCTTCATAACCCTGAAAAGGAAAATAAATCCAATTAACAGCCATGAAGTCACATGCTTGGTGAGGTAGGAATTCCACTGCTCCTCCCCACATGAAGCGGACTACTAATATGGTCCTCACCCAGCCTCAGCCACAAACAGTGGGGGGGGGGGGGGGGGGGGGGGGGGGGGGGGGGAGAAGGGAGAGAAAAAAAAAAAAAAAAAAGTAACTCCAATTGTTTTCACAAGCCTTGTTAAACCACCAAAAGAAGTACTGAATGGTTTGTTGGTTGGAGCATAAAGGATACAGCAATTACAAAATATAATGATATAGAACAAAGCATTCTTAATACAAGAGATGGGGAAGTCTAACCTTGAATGGTCTGAACAGCAGATAAAGTTCACGAGGTTTGATATCTGTTGGGAGGCCACTCACAAACAGTGTGCGCACCTAGGGAATGAAAAAGAAAAATTCAACCAAAGTTAATTTGTTGTTTGAATCTGAAAAAGTAAAGAATAATCTTATGGACAATACTACCAGCACCTCAGGCACACACACACACACACACACACCTTTAAACCTATTCCACCCCAAGCACACCTCTCATGCAACACTAAGGAAGCATGTTGAGCCTGTGATCACAATTTGATCATGATTTTCTGGGAAATTAAAATCCTGTCAGGCCCTGAAGACCTGATCCTGAATGTCCATTTGACTGGATTAGCCACAGCTCCTGTAACTCTGAGGGTGGGCCTTATCAGCAGTGGGCTGCCAGCAGAACAGTGGAGGACAGTCATGCACAGCATGACCACATTTCCTTCCCTTAACGCGTTGCTACAAAACCAACTGTGCACTATGGCACACAGCAACATTAAGTGGCAACAACTTCAACCTACACCAAATCAGTTTTCAGCAACACCACAACAAAAAAAACAAAAAAACACAATGACTTCCCTGTTCATACCCAGTCTCTGAAAATAATGTTCTCCACAAGACGGTGTTGAGCTTTGTTTACATTTACGCCACTTAACACATGAAATCGCAACATTTCAATACAATGGATCAAGGGCTATATGCTCAGGGATTCAATTTAATTTATAAAGGCATGTCCAAATTGCTCGCCATCTGAGGATCAAGACAAGTTGACGTAAATCATTCAAGGTCATGAGTTCTAACGCTTCAAACAGCAAAACACAGCAAGTGCTCTACAGATCTAGGTAGTCATAGCATGCCATTAAGACAAACATTTGCTTTGTGGAGATGCTCAGGTACTCAATCCGAATATTTGAAATGGTTCTTTAAACACAGAATCAGTCTGTCCAAGACTCTGATACTGCTTGGTGAACCAGTCGCTCAAAAATGGGTCGTGTGAAAACACTGCCTTTATTAGGCCAAATGGACACTAATTAAACAATTCCGCCAGATATTCCCTGACCTTCTGTAAGATCCTAATAAAACCTCTTAAATGTAATTAAAATGAACCCTTAAATTAGCAGACATATGAAACCGTTTGGAGTTAGGGAAAACGCATGGCTGAATCCAGTGTGCTGGGTTATTGTTTGGGTTGAAGAGATTCTTCATGTGCAAAACAGTATGCGACAGAAGCCTAGGTGTCACCCTTTGGCTATAGTTTTTTTTCCCCAAAAAAGGATTTGGTTAAGGTGACCATAGGGGAAATGCAGGTATATGGTCAGGTTTTACCTGTGAAAATGACCACAAGATTACTTCCGATTGCTATTGAAAACTTTCAAATCTTCTTATGAACTTACGGTCTCAAGATAATAACTTGCTCAGTATAAAGCGGCTAATCTTGGATTGGAAATCCAGTCAGTGACAACTTTTGAAGCGTATTCAACTGAAAATGAAGTGATTAAGCTTGCGAGTAGCCTTGTTACTGTTTGACCATTTGCCACCGCCTTTTCTAATAAAAACTAACAGAAAAAAAAGTGTCATATTGGATTTGGACATGGAGTAATTAATACATCTTAGGGAATCTATGCGGGCAAAAACCAACAACAACGAATGACCCAACACTATTGAAGCCTGAACAGGTATAATACTAAAGGTCAATTTTAAAAGTTCGGCAATCTAAAATTAAGTAGCCAGTCACGCCCTCCACTTGGTAATTATAAGCATTTTCAACCAAATTATCATTGGAAGAGCGCACCGTCTTTGGTGACTGGGTCGGCCGAGGAATTAAAGGCTTTCAGATGATCACCACTGCTGATTGTTAATGTATACCTCCCAGTAACAGTATGAAAAAAAGAGACCCTCGGATTTGTGTCAAACACAAAATGTATCGTACTTTTCCAAATTGTTTGACACACAAGCCAAAGCCTTTGACCATAAACAGACACTAACTTAACACATTTACACAGCTATTGTCCACGGAGTTAAAATAGCTATAACATTCAGTTTACTTTTTTTAAATTACGACAATTCGTTAAAAATCCCCTTACCTCCTCCTCCATGGATACGTTGTTTGTTTCGGAGTCAGATTTGAGACTCATGGTGTGACTTAATTCTTTTACACTACGGGGAGAAAAGTTCTGTTCCTCGTTGAAGCAGTTTCCTGCGCGTCGTAAGCTAGCAGTTTCTTCTGGTGTTCGAAAAGAAGTGCCCAAGTGAAGTTGCGATAAAGGCGAATATATCCCCAAAATACTTGGAAAAATAGAAAAGCTAAACTACGGTGGCAGAGTGGAAAGAAAGGTGGAAAGGTGCACTGTGAAGGTGAGAGAAGTGAGAAGAGGTGGCTGTGTATCCCTCCCGCTTACATGTATCCTGCTTTAGTAAATTCTGAAGCCAAGTGTGTAACTTGTTCAGAGGGGAGGTCTGTATCAGAGTTACCCTCTCCACCAATTAGGTCATCAACTAATTTAAAGGCCCAAAGAACTGTGTGGCAATCAGGCAGGAGATAGACCTCAGCTGGTGCAAAACCCAACCTCTCTATTATCGCACCATCGCTTTTTGGGGAGGAGCGAGTCTCCTTTCCCACTTTTTCACCTTTCAGTCGTTTGGGTTGCGCATGCTATAGGGTTTTACAGACGTATGGCCTCGGATTTGATAGAACATTTAAATTACTTTTCTGATTAAATGGATGTTAGAGTACATTTGATGTCCAGTATAACGATCCAAATTCTATGTAGGTATTATAATTACAATTATTATAGGCGAATTTGAGTATTTTTTGTGGTGTACTGGTATATCTACTCTATATATGCATTTGTTTACAATAACTCATTAATATATAACATAAATGGATTTGAAACACTGTAAATATCAGTAAGTCAAAACAGTAACCCATAACATAATCTTACCATAGAATAGCAATGTAATGTAAACATAGTCTTGTGGAAATAATTTAATAATGATATCTGATCTTTTTTATGCAAAGGGTGTTAGCTGCTGAATTCTCAGAATGATTCCGTCTGTAATGTGGATCATTTACATCACCCAATTAAAGCCAATGTTCTTTTCACATTCTAAATTCCTGATTCTCACCTTTTTACTGCAACAACAACACAGAGGAGGGGAATCCCCAATGCCACATATGAATAAAAGAGGCAATGGAAGGTACCCCTGAAAGAAATAACATTTGAATGTGTGTGAACATGTGTGGGTGTGTACACAGACACTTGTCTCTGTGTGTGTATCTATAGGCTGGTGTGTGTGAGAGTGTGTTTGTGCATTCATCTTGGAACTGCCATGGAAGGCGAGCTTCCTGACTTTGTGTTGGACTACAATAAAGCAGCCTCTCAGCACAGGAGTAGAAAGGTCTGGAAATATTTAGCACTTGAAGCAACTGACTAAATATTGTTTTGTACAATCCATCTAAAATTAGCCTTATTCTATTTGTAATTTCAAAGGATATAGAGATACAAAGAACTAATGAAAATGACACCACTGGCCACATTGCACATTACACTGAACATGGCAATATCCCCAGCACATTAGATCAACATGTAGTTGGGAAGTTGGGAACAAAAGGTATGGCACTCCTTGATTTTGTCCTAGTAATGCCAGTTAATGTAAGGAATGTGTATGTATGGTGTATTGTAAAAAACATTATTATTAAAACTATGTTTAATACTAGCAGTCATGCTTATTGTGTTATCTCATTCTCAGAGGTTTATAAATAACATGCCTCTATTAACACCTACCCCAGTCATCTTGCCCCAGGACAAGAACCAGTGACAGGCCCTCACAGAATGATAAGTGCCCAGATTAAGGCATTCTTATCATGTGTCTGTCACTCAGAGAGCCAAACGCTACAATGAACCACAGCTGACCTGATGCCAACTGCCATGGTACTTCACATAGCATGTTAAAGACGGTTAAACCCTACACCAAACAATTAAGATATTTGTTTTGAATGTATTTGATCCAAGTCTCTCTTACTGAAGAAACTATCAACTCTCAAATATTTTAAATGGAACTGCAGTGCCTTCTTTGTCTTTCTGACGAAGTTTTCAATATGTTGGATTTGTGTAAGCTATTCAGCTACCATATTTGTTTGTAAGGGTCATACAGTATTTACTATTATTTAGCCTTTATCATTTTAAAGACAGATAGGGAGTTCTTGCCTTGATATTAAATTATAATGTAAATGAGCCAAAGACAGATGGGAAAGCGACAGAGGCAGCACCAAATGTATGCATGCATGAACAATCTATGTGAACGGGCAAGATAAGATTACACTCTTATAGGCTGGTGTGTGTGAGAGTGTGTTTGTGCATTCATCTTGGAATAAACCAACGATGTCTCATGACGTGTCCATATGAGAGGCCACACATGTGTATGTGGTGATTATAAGATTACCATTAACTAAAAGACAATGAATTTGGTTTGATATGCAGTAACAAACCTAGACATAGAACAGTGTGTTCATCTATATTTAAATGTGTTATTATTTATATTAGAGATTACTTACCTAGAAATCTCTATTCAAATGTGGCATCATTTATGAATAAATCTGGGGCAATTCTCAAGTTTAGCTATTGATTTGGGCACAAATCATAACTGTTTTCTGCAAATATAGACCATTTATAGTCCGGCACAAAACAAAGGCCCTCTCATCCAGTAAATCATGAGAAAGGCATTCCTCTGCGTAGTTAATTAGACTGCAGCCACATCATGGAAAATGGGAGGTTACCAAACTAAATAGCTGAAAGCATGTCCATACACTCAGGCATTACATGAGGTCCAGGCCAGAGAGGCCTGCGAGAGACAGCGACCATATATGGATTAGACTGTCACTGAAGTGTTTATCGGAACTTCTAGCGAGGCCAGGAGATTAGGGCTCGCTGCTTGAACAGAACGAGAGCAGGCAATAGCCGAAGCACACAGGTGTACAGATGTCACAGCGAGTCGAGAGATTGAGCAGAAGCCAAACTGCAGTAAATTCTTGATTTTATGGTTGCGAGATGCATTACATCAACTTTGTTTTGTCAGGGTATCACTTCCCAGAGGAATGGAATGAGTTGGAGAACTCATTGTGTGATCTAAGAAGATAAAGTACAGAGGACGAAGGTGGAAACTATCTATGTATTCATAGCGTTTCCTCTCCGGTGTTTCTGTTGTATTCATGTGTCCTTCACAAGTCCAACAACAGCGATGCATGATGTTTGCTTGCAGTCAAATCTGTGTCAGTGAACAATGGCTCTGTTTGTGGCATTCAATGAATATGTGTCACAGATTGGGATGAAACAACCATGAACAGACTCAGAAATGCATACATGAAGAGTTTGCTTAAAACCTTTATAACCCCATATAATTTTTGTGAGCTAGGTTTTAGGTATTAGCTCTCCAAAAACGTAGCATGTCTAAAGAGCTGAGCCTTTGCTGTAGTAGGCTAAGATTGCCATGCAGGCTATAATGTTAAATGTACTTACTGCAGACAGCCCTGTAGTTATCATTGGTTTAATGTTACATTGCAATGCTTCACAACACAGATTGTTTTTATTTCATGAAATATCCTCAAAATGAGTTTAAGACACAAACAAAAAAAGGAATGTATTGTAAATTAGTTTTCACACAGACAGATGTATGTCCTGACTGGCCTTAACCATTTGATAGTGAATTCTGATTGGAAAGTGAGGTTTCCATACCCGTCTGAAACTGATTCAGATGGATGATACTGCCCATCCTGAGAGAGAGAGGAGCAGCAAGGTGAGATGAAGATTGGCTTTTAGCAGCCCTCCAAGGAGCGCCGATCGCACCACCCCCCTCTTCCACACTGTCGATTCTTCAGCTTCATTACTTCTGCCGAAGCTGAAAAAATACTTTCTTTGCATGTTCAGCCGCTTCTAGGTAAGGAAATATAAAAATGGAGGACTTGTTCTGAAGGACTTCATTGCCACAGACACAATGAGCAGAACAAAGACTCTTGAAGCCAATAGATGGATAGCGAGCACTGCTAATAAATGAACTGGGAATAGGATGGTCATTGTTTATTCTGTTACTTTTATAACCCATGAATGCTTTCCAACTGATTCTTTTCCTTATCATAAGATCTTCAAGTCTTTGTTTCTTCATCCTCTTTTTACTGTTAATGTAGACATAGTTACACTATGTCCTAGTCTAAATGGAACATTGAATGACAATTTAATTGTTTTGTTGTACTTATATATTATATATTAACACTTCCAGCCCCACGGCTTTTTTTTTACTATGTTAGGTAGTCTGCCATGCCTGATATTTTTGCATATTTCACCTAACTAAAAACCATGAGGCAAAAGTGGCATTCATGATTATATTCTAGAACACCTCAGCAATAATAAAATGAGAGTAAAAGGAATGTAGTAAAAAACGTTTTTTATTAAAATGAAATCTAAAGACACTAAAATTAAATCTAGTTTTAGAGGTGCTCAGACTTTGTAAAAAAACACATTGTTAATATTTTGGAAGTTTTCTTTTTTACTCTGAGCCCTGTAAACATAGGTGTTTTATAAACTCACCTATGTGGAGCATTCAGAAAGTGTGTGTGGTTTCAATACTAATTTTAAGTAATATACAATGTAACACTTTTCTTCACTTAGACCACTATGCATATTGATGAGAAAGGTGTGAACATTCTGGGACACCTCGGTCAAGAACAATGGCCATGACGTAATGGGCCTGGAATGTCTTTGTTCCTACAGGTTTACTTGACACATCATGAGCCAATAGTGATCACTGAATTACCATCTCCTTATCATATGAATAGTTGTCATTTGCTAATGGGAGGGTCGAAACCTCACTCAGAGGCTGAAATTTGCAAGGGATTCGTAATATTGTCCTTACAAAGTGATTATTTATATTTTAGTTTCAAACTTTACATATTTTAAAAGAAAAGGGTTCAAGGTTGCTGTGGGTGTTAGTTTTATGTTTCTAGGACAAAAACTCGCAGAGATTTTTAAATATATTAATCAAAATACCAAAAAGTTCCCCACGGGGCACCTTGGGGCTTGAAGAGTTAATATTAATATTTCAACCTTCACAAGAATGTGCTTGGGTTTACTACTGCCTTAAATGTGTATGGATAAAAAACAAACAGTGACAATAATTCCCATTATTATTTTCTCTGAAATAAGCCATTAGACATCAGTATCTGAAAATAAAATCATCACTGAAGTCACTGAAATATCTGTAGATATTTTGAGACTGAAAGAGAAGCCGTTGCACATTTAATATAAATCTGAGAAGAAGCATGCGAGTTCCACTAGAAACATCATGGCCAAAGATAGTGGTGAGATGCAGCAATCCAATGATTTATTTACACTCCTCTACTTCCGCATTTAATGGAGGGACGAAACAAACCACAAAAGCTGTCTGACATGAGCAAAAAGAAAAAAATCTGTCCAAAAATGGGATGCTAGAATAGATAGCTATTAAACATAGAAAAGGGAGACACATCTCACTGAACTAAACCCGGTCGAATTATAGACCCTCAATTGCTACTGACAACCAATGAAAGAAAAGCAGTCATAATCGGATAATTCGTCTTCTTTACCCGTTAATAACTCTGTAATCATTTTATCAGTTTTTGTTTTACTGTCTCTAATCCTCACGCCTGGTGCAGCGACTGTGACACAAAGCCCAAGCCTACCAGTCCAGGGCCCCTGATGAGCTTCATGTTTTATTTGAGAAAAAGCGGCCCCATTGTCCCAGAAGCCACCTCGTAGTGCACTCCTCCTCCTCGCGCCTCGCTGCAACTGTCCCATCGCGTTAGCGTCTCCTGCCGCCAAAGCACTTAGCTGCTGCTCCCAGTGCCCTCTGTGGCGCAGCGAAACTCAGCTCGGAAAGTCCAAGAAAACTTTCAAGAGCGCAGCCCCTACAAACAAGGGCAGCTTCCTGCTTTTGCATGTGTGTGTGTGTGTGTGTGTGTGTTTGTGTGTGAGGGTAAACACTGGTAGTTTTGTGGGGGCAGGAGTGTGTCATTGTTCAGGGGAGAGTGAGGTGACATGCCAACTCAATGACTGGATGGAGTGCTTGTGTGGATCTGCGGCACAAGCTGCTGGTTGATTTTAAGTGTCAGGATAATTTATGCACAGACACAATTGCAGCACTATATACTGTATATACGCAGAGGAGAACTCTCCAGATCTCTATGAGGCATATGCTGTGTGGCCCCTTGCAGTGCATACCCTGTGTAAGACAAGCTGCCTCCATTAGGTGTTATCATTGCTTCAGTTCCTGTTTTCCACTTAAAGACAATCACACGTGAGCATGCATGCAGGCAAGCAAACACACTCAGGCAGCCCACCCGCCCACCTCACGCACACAAATAAACACGCGCCGGTAACCCAATCTCTGGGCTCCAACATCTGCATGGTGCTCAGCTGGGGCTCTTGGCCCCCCCGTCATAGAGGTGCCGCTCCTTCTCAGCCGCTGATCCCCCCCCCAACCCCCCCATTCATGGCCAGGGAAACACAAACACTCACTAACGCCAGAGTCACCAGAGTTCATTGCTTTAGTCCCAGGGACAGAAATCCAGTGAAAACAAAGGCAATTGCCAGAGATAGACCGTGTTTATTGTTTGTGGGGAGCAAATATAACAAACACTAGCTGAAATATGATGAGCAAGGCTTGCAACAATGGCACCTTTTCTGCTCTATGTCCTAGTTCTATCATCTGAAGTTTTGCAACTGGCTTTCCAGCATATGGACAAATTAAAACGTTTATCATTTATCGTTATATAAGTATTTCGTATGATGTCTGCAGTGCTGAAGAAGACATCGTGTTGTAAAAGTGCGGAGTGCAGCTGCCAAGACCACAGAAGTTGAGTATTTGAGTATTTTATCCCACTTTCACAAGTTACATTCCACGAACCTAACACAGACCTAAACACTGACCCCATAAGATACACACCACACACTTTATGGGGAGACTGGCAGATCATAACATAAGCATGGTCATGTTCTTCTTCAAACATGACAGGTCACTGCAACATTGACGCATTTTAGCTGGCTTCCGTCTAAGAATAACATAATGTAGTGAGATGTAGCATGAGGGGCAAAGAAAAAAATGTTGATGTTTTGCTCTATCCATTTAATTGCCCTTCTAGAGGAGAGTATTATTTCAAGGTTTCACTTGAGACGAGTTGGATGCTCAGCACTTACGTTACTGTTTTTCCACTGGAAGGTCCAATACTCCCCCTAATCACCAGGAATTCCAGAGCTAGCAGTGCGTCTCACTGGATTTTCTGGGAGTGGAGGAACTCACAAATGACGTAGGACCCTCACTAACAAGAATTCATGATTGACTTCCATCTATATGAAAACAAGAAAGTCAAAGGAAAAATGAACACAATGCAAACCATTCCTCTCTTGCACACACACTCACACGCATACTTGTATGTCTTCTCTCAAACACACACACACACACCTAGGGATGTTCTGGAATGTCACCATGAACTACAAATCAAACTTGATAGAAGACAGAGAGAAAGAAGCTTCTTTCTCTCCTTTTCCTCAACACGCCAAAGTGGCCAACTTCCTGTTTGAGTCTGGACAGCCGACATGAAAGGTTATGCTATTAAATCAAAAGGGCAACAAATTCCCAGGAAGAAGGGCTTGGATCAGATAAACTGGGCTGCCAGTTTCTCAGGAAGGGACACACACACTCACGTGGGAGAAAATGAAGGAGGAAGGAAGAGGAGAGGCAATTACTCTCAAAAATATGCATCCAAATTGCTTGGAGAACTTGCTTTTTTTCCCTGTGTTTTAATTTCTGTCTCAAACCAAGAAGGAGTAAACAGGGTTGTGAAATACATCTTTGTTAAGTATATTAAATGAAAATACAAAATATTTAAACAGTGAAAGAGAATGCTTATGCAAACCTTGGATAACTCTTTCAGGAGGATTTCTGTATAACAAATATCCATGTATCCATTTGCTATGAGAGAAGTCAATAGATATACAATGTCAGCACTTGTGTTGTATTTCTATTGTGTGATTAAAAGACAAATCCCTTCCATCTCCACCAGTTACTTTCTATGGTAAAAAGAGGGTTTTTTTGTTTGGCTTTGTCGCAACAGCAAATCTCCAGGGAGTTGAGAGCTCCAATCTAATCGCCTGGTACAAATCTCAGGGCTAGCCATTGGTGGTCAGACCATACATGGAGGTAGGCATTTTTGGCTGTTGTGGATTAAAGTTAACTCTGTAAATAAGATATACAGTATATATAAAAACTGCGAATCTAAAAGTTATTAATTAATACAATATCCAGGTTCATTTTTAAAGAGTAGTCAGATTTCTTTTGTAGTTTTGATGCATATGAAAGGTCAAACCATCATCTTCTATGTACACCTATATCAAAAATACAAAACCCTCTGGCATAAATACAATTAACTTGAAGACCAAACATTTCTCTACTGCATGTCCCTGCTTATGATCTTGACCTCTACTAAGAGCACCTTCACATAGCTAAATAATATTTTTGCTCCTGGTAACCTTGTGAGTTTTATGGGTAGCACAACTTCAAAGACATCCCATCACATCTGCTAAACACTGTTTGGTGCTCTTGCAAATCTTCAGCTATTAAGGACATTCCTTTTCATGACCTCATCTCAGCATAAATCAAGAGGCTTGAAGACAAGGATATTAAACGTCTGATTTATTTAGCCTTTTCAGGTACTCAGATAACAGACTATTTTACTTACAGGCTACAGAGCTAACGCAGTGACTAGGATGAGGACAGCAAGTGGACAAATCTCCCATAGCCACATATACTGTCAAATGTGTGTGTGTTTGTGGGTGTCTGTGTGTGTGTGTGTGTGTGTGTGTGTGTGTGTGTGTGTGTGTGTGTGTGTGTGTGTGTGTGTGTGTGTGTGTGTGTGTGTGTGTGTGTGTGTGTGTGTGTGTGTGTGTGTGTGTCTACACTAATTGAACCATTATTTTCAGACACCATTCACCTGGCCATGGATTTCAACAAACTTCAAACTACAAATCTCAAATGTGTATTTATGTGATCTAGAAGGAAGAATCAACAGTCGAGAAAGTCTATTTTTTACCAGTGCTAAGAACCTCAGTGACGTCAATGATGTATATTCCCAAAGTGTGTCCTCTTTTCTTTTTAATGATATAAAAAGCAAATGGTTTCTGAATGTGGCACTCTAGACCATTCAACACAGCGCAGCGCTGTAAAATCAGCAAGCAGAAGTAATGTTATTAAATATTGAACGTATGTTGAGAGGCCATCTCTGAGGTGCTCGAGATTTCTGGAGCCCAAACAAAGGAAGGCAGATTGCAAACTAAGACATGTAGAGAAACTATAGCTAACCATCAACGCACCAGGCACTGCTTTATGGCCATTTCGATTTAGAGGAACGATAGCATATTAAATAAAGGGAAATCATTTTTTTCACCTAAGATATGCTGTACAGAGTAAAGACATGATTTCGGTTTTAAAAGCAAATAATATTGTCTCTCCATTAGCATTCATTTAAATGAATATAAACTTGGTGAAGATCTTAGCAAGCTCTCTCTGAACAAAGACCAGGAGGCAGCTCAGAGACTCAACTGAAACTCTTATATATTAGAAAAACTGTAGTAACACTTAACATTTCACAAGAGTTAAAGGTTCATAAGTTCAGTTGAGAATAAATGTGAACTGTAACACAAAGCAGTCCAGCTTCAGTTTGTAGTGTAAACTCTATGGCACATATTTGTGGTATGCCTAAAATCTTATCATACACTTTAGCAGGGATACATTGTTATCAGAATGAATGAGGCAGACC
Organism: Clupea harengus; assembly: GCF_900700415.2. Taxonomy (NCBI): domain Eukaryota; kingdom Metazoa; phylum Chordata; class Actinopteri; order Clupeiformes; family Clupeidae; genus Clupea; species Clupea harengus. The sequence continues at coordinate 28,054,389 of NC_045157.1, forward strand.
CAGCGAGGATGGGGGAGGAAGTGGAAGGGGTGGGGGCAGGGCTGGAACTTACCAGCTGCATGCGGCGTATAAACTATTAGAGTGAGGCTGTCGCAGCTCCTTCCACAAGACAAAAATAAATATGACAGCAGAAAGTCCCAACAATTAAAAACAGGATGATGTATCCCAAACACACACAAACACGGACGCACACAGGCACCGACACACACACCTACGCACAAACACGCACATGGCAGTTTAGAGGAAAAGAATCTTCCCTTTGAGGCACTCAGCCTCTCTATTACATCAGAAAGCACATTTTTGTCTGTTGTTTCAATAGTAAACCTCAGAGCCGAACAGGTGGACTTGTGGGGAAGGCACAGTTAAAGTCAAGGGGAGTGGGAGCAGAACATTCCGGAGTCAAAGCAAAGTGTAATACCCGGGGGATGCGGTGGGGCAGGAGCCGCACACAGCTGTCCATCATCTCCAGTCAGTTCCAGTGCGGCGGAGAGGCTACTTAGCTGGATGAATATTTGATGGCGGCCCTCCCCTCGCGTGGGCCTGTCGTTTCCCCTTTCTCTCTACAACTGCGCCCTGCTCTCATGTGCTCTTATGAGCGCACCAAACTTTGCATTATTCAGATGCCTCACGCTGTGCATCGCTCCCCTCATCTGGAAGAATATTGCAAAACCCAAGTCTCCGGGATCGTTTTTTCTTTTTTTTTTTAGAGGGGGCGGAGGACCAAAAGGAGGCCAAGATGGATGTCAGCCAGAACCGAGGTCTCTCAAAATCTCAATTTGTTAATTTTTGTAGATGTCTCACTTGTGTGAGATCTTCATTCTGAGCCTCACTAACACATGAGTGGAATGGTGGTTCCTGGAATTTCAACTGTGAAAAAAGTTTCCTTTGATTTTGATAACCTTTCCAAGTTAGGAGCTGGATGTTATACATAGCTCTAAAACTATTCCAGGAGTAGATATGGCTACATTCTAAAACTTTCCCAGACAAACAATAGCCAAACAACTTATCTGCAGAGAGATTGCAGATTTTACAGAACCAGAATGGTAACTAAGAATAGTGTTTAAAAATATCTTCTCCTGCTGCATCAAAAGTGGATGTATGTATGACCTTTTAAAAGATTTCTGGGGTACCCTTATAGTTCAGACACGTAAATCTGGGCTTTAGTCATCCTAATGCTGTCCCTTGAGTCAGGTCACTCCAATGGCCTCCACTTGTTCCATTCTGTTGACATAATAAGTGCTAATGTTATGCCCAAAATTCTCTCTTTTTTGCAGTATAAAGATTGACCACGGTGAACAAAAGCTCCATTGATATCAGTGGGCCAAGAGCCAGACAGGACAGCTGCAGTTAGACAGGTCAAGGCAAAAGCATTGGAAGAGGGGGGAGGTGGTGAATAGGGATAGGTGTGCTTTGATTTGTGAAACATGTGATTATCAGTGGGACCCAGAGTGTTACTGAATAAAAGGGAGTGCAATATACTGGCTCAAGGTTTTCATGGTCCATAATTAACTGTCCAGTCTTGTCAAATGCTCTTAGATGTGGACGGCAGTGGGCTACAAAGAGATGTCGATTCTTTCAAATGGCTGTTTTGTAGTTCACACCAATAAATTCAGAAACGTTATCTGTCATGCACTATTTACATTCAGAGCCGCCACCTCTCTTAGTAACTTCTAATTGCAGTACCATAGCTGAAAGTGACGTGGACTGGAAGACTCAAATTAGGCTTTAAAGACCTGCCAAGAGATCACAAACAGGGGCTGCCGAGACGCAGCCATGACTGTGCATGCGCTGTGTTTTTTAGACATTTCTTCCTTTTTTCTCCTGGAGATTAAAAACTTGTAGAGCGGGAGAGGGGGACGTGGGACTCCTCCAGACTTGGGCCTGGTTGTCTTTCTCCTCCTCCTGCTCCTCTCCCTCGGAGGGCAGCCTGTCTCCTGTTTGGATAAGTGAGTGGGGAGATGTCAGCCAGTGTGCTGATGTATACCACCTGCCTTGGCCTCCCGCTGACCCGAGACGCAGCCCCCACAGCTGAGGCATTCCGATACCTTCCAGGGCCGTGTTTACACTGCAGCAGATTATACACTGCTCCCCTCAGATACATCCCTGCAAATTACCAATGGCTCCGCTCCACTCATTCATCTGGCCCGGGAGGGGGGCTAGTCCTCTGCCCCTACTGCCAAGAAACTCCCCCCTGGTCGCCTCCACTAAGGGGCTTTTAAACAATGAGAACTCACAGGCCGATAGCTGTTGTTCGGGCTCGGGGCAAGCGCACTGTACTTACGGAAGAATTCCACTTATTTTCCATTGACAACAGTGACAACTGAACAGGCTGTGTTTGCTGTTCAGTTAGATGTAAAGTGAACTAGGCAATGGTAGGACCAACTGACCTCATTACAGGGGAAACATGCAACTTCATTTCAGACACCGTGAAAGACAAGTTTGTAATTATCATTAAGAACCCTAAGTGTGCTGTCAACATTATTGACCGGGGCTATGGAAGTGTTTTGGTTTCGGGGCTGGTTGCGTGATTAAGATGTCATCAGATGACACTATCACGCTGGTGGCCTGAGCTTCATGTGTGGCGTAACAGCTGGTAACACCTGTGACAGCAGATGCTGTGATGGCCTCTAACTCACAGCCACTGACTGAAGGCCTGACACAGGTTTGATCATCACTTAGATGGAGCACTGCTGTCCTGCTCCCTGACTTGACAAGCAGCGACTCCTCTATGACATTGTCAGCTTTGGGAATGGGGGATTTCATATTTTGAAAATGCATTTCATATTTGTGTGGGTGGCGTATGTGTGCTAACCTCTCAACACACTACCTTATTGAACTTGAAATGATGCATTTGGTGTACAGGTTAGTGTTTTTTCATAGCAAGTTAAGGCTCTCAAAATCAATTTTTTCACAAGAGTTTCCATGTAACCAAAAAATGACGTTGGCCAATGGTTAACAAAAAGTGATGTCACTGTCATCAACTGCACAACCACATAGCTTTTAATACAGATCTGTAACTCCATCTGCTGTGCATGCATAGGTACTACAACTAGACTTGCACTAACCGGATACTGTCTCGGATATTGCTGTACTGAGACAACACAGCTTACAAGTGTGTTGTTTTTTTAGCCAAAAGCTACATTTTCCCCAAAATGTTGAGTTCACAGAGAGCTAGAAATCATATTGGAGGGTGAGTGTTTATTGTAAACAAGTATAGAGTTTTGGGGGGATCATCGGATAAAGAATACCCTTGCACTTTGACCCCCACCCTACAATCCACCTTGATAACGCCACTATATTATTAATATTATTATTATTATAGTGTTGAATTGTGGCCCTCTTTATTTGGAAATATCATTCCATATCCAATGAAGCACTGGGGTAAATTTCCAAAGGTGAGTAATTATGTTTTATGTCTTATGACCTATGCGATCTGTAAAATAACTAGCATTTCTGATGTACTGTAGATGTACTGTGTGGCTGGACACAGCACTCTGTCACAGTACTTAAATGTCCCTAAGTCATGGGGAGGGTTGATTACTTCAGGGGGAGGGCCCAGTAATTCAAGAACTGGAACACGAGTATGGATCTTAGAACATCTTAGCACAAGGTGAGTGTTAAATAGCTTGGCTTTGTGCCAATATCTTTTTTTGACAAATGAACAGGACCTGTTATAGATCTTTCTGTAACTTACGTGATAAATGTCATAATGCTGGAATAAATTATATATGTGCAATAATAGCTGTTGGTATATCTATATATATATGTGTGTGTGTGTGTGTGTGTGTGTGTGTGTGTGATATGTGTGTGTGTGTATAAATATATATAGTTCAAGTGCTTTATTTGTCACATACCAGAATGAAGTGAAATGTAAAAGGGTCTACGCTCCACACTGTGCAAAAATAAAATAAAATAAATAAATAAAAAATAAGGAAAAATAAGGAAATGTCTCTCCTTAGAGAGAGAGAGAGAGAGAGAGAGAAAGAGAGAGAGAGAGAGAGAGAAAGAATACGAGAAACAGCCATTTCACAATCTGTGTTTAACCTTATTCATTCTCCCATAATGGCAAACCGAATGTCTAGAACCCCAACAGACCTTAATTATATACAAGACATTATTTTACATGAGACTACAACTGACAGTTTTCCCATTCCATTAAACCTAGTGCAAGTCCATGGGCATGACGGTCTTTGTACAAAGTGCCGGAGAAGGAGGGAGGGGCGGACGGGAGGAGGAGCAAGCGCAGTCAACTGAATCCTCTCGTTGACTGAGATGTAAGTGAGAGTTGGTGAGGATGTCGGAGAGGATGCAATGACCAGTGACTGAACGTGTTAGAACGTTTCCATAAGTGCACTTTACCCACGCCCTTCAACTTTAACAATCATCTTTTCAAGAGTCGATTTTTAGCCATGTTGGACGCAGAAGAAAGGTAAGTTAATTCTGCGAAAGATTTTTCAGATTTTGGAACCTCTTTGTCATGTTGTGATCTGCACCCCAGCATTTGGACTTTTTGCGTAGTGTTGGGCTACTTCGTATTCCATAAACAAAATTCTCTCGATTCCCTCAAATATTGTTGGCAGGAATTACCACAGCTGCGTATCTATAGCCTATTGTTATGTCTAGTAATATTGCGGTCTCTTTTGCACCGCATGTGTAAGCTTCATTATTGTTTACAGAGATGAGACAGGAGGGATGACTCATCGCTAAACAAACAGCAGAAACTCCGTTAAAAAATATATATATCCTCAGACCTATATAATGTAATGAACAGTGGGCCTATATTTACCATGTGATCTTGACGCCTCTCTTAATTATTCAGCTCTGCCAAGAGTGGGAACTGCTCCTTTTATGTAAGCCCATCCTGGGGCGAATGTCTGCATCAGCACATATCTCTCCTCAGTTTCCTCCAGTTACACAACCGCTGCCTGTCCTGATGCTCCCAAGGGGGCATTATGCAAGACACTCATGGAGACTCCTGCAAGGCCTATTAATGACTCCTTTATTACTGCTTAGAGAACTGCCTTAATGGACGTGTCCCCAGTGGATGGTTTCTATAATTGTTTTAATCTGGACTGTCAGACCATCATTATTGTGTGTGTACCATGGTATGTAGGCTATGTGTGATATAATGATTCTTGAAAGCTGCAGTAACTATATTAAAGACCAGAGACACCTATTTTGTAGTTCAAAACGTGTATTCAAACTTGGTGGTATACTTAAAATGATCCATTCGGCAGGTTTCCCAGGATTCATAACAGTGTTTTGTGCAGCTGTGTTGGTCACTGGAGAGTTGCTGACGTAAGGAAGAACACCATGGTGTGACAGTGATAGGACCAGAGGAGGGTAGAGCGAGAACAGAAAGCTATTTCTGGGTCGTGGATTAACACTTGATTTGTGTTTCGGTGCCAGAACCAAACGGAAAGCCTCTTAAGTACTTTAAAAGTGACCTGCATTCCTCTGCTTGGATGATGTGTATCCAAATGTATCGGTTGGTTGTTGTGGTAAGAAGAAAAACAAGCTGATGTATGGGGTTTCTTCTCTCTCTTTGCCCATACAGTCCTGTCCTGCGGGGAGCCACGCAAGTGCTGTGCTGCACTAGGCGCCAGACCCCAGGGCCTCTGTGGTGCTCCTGATGCCCCTCACCCACAGGTGAAGATCCTGAGTGGGCGAGGGGATGGCAGGGATCACTCTATCAATGTTGTCCTTTATAAGGTGGGCCACTGTCTTCTGCGCTCCACTGGCGAGCACTCCCTAGCCATTTCTGACGTAGGAGGCTTTTAAAGGGTAGCAACTGATCAAAGGGTGTTTCAGATCACAATATGCTTGTCAGTGATGTCAGCTGTCATATGTTAGCAAGCAAAGTTGGAGTGAATGGAACTTCCCCAGGGCCAAAGGATGACTTGTTGAGGGCTGGCCTCAATGAGTGCTTTATGCTCTGGTTAGTAATTTACCATGAGCAAGACTGGGGGGAAAAGATATCAATATTATTTGGGTATCTGTGTCTGGCTAAATCTCTCTTCACTAACCTATTCTTATGAAAATTCCTCAGCAGTTGCTCATAGTAGGCTCACATTGACCAATTTACATCTCATACGATGTTGGAATTCATGGAATGAAACAGGGATGTGAAGTTTAAGATGGATATTTAAGACTACACTGAAACTACTGATACCACAATGTATGAGCTTGTGCCACCTATATATAAGGGTTACAGTTTACATTCACTTGCTTTGACAGAAAATCCCTTATTGTCACAGAAATGTACTGGCAGAAACAAAAATACAATTCTGATTAGTTTAGAGGAAGTGTAGAGCAAAGAGACTGCAGATAACTGAATCTTCATGAAGCGAACACATTGCTCTTCTTTCCTATGGTGCTGCTCCAGGATGCTAAGCTTACCGTGACGCAGGTGACCTCTGCGAGCAGCACGTCCTGCATCCTGCTCTTTCACTACCAGTTGAGCGAGCAGGCACACTGGTGCTGGGAAACGGTCCTCTCCTCATGCAGTCTCTTCCTGGGCATCTCAGAGGGGGCCCTCCCGGAGGGCAGTAAAGAAGGGTATGTTTCCACCATCTGCCCCCCGTCCCCCAGAGCCACAGCTCTCCTTGTCAGCCTCTCCTTAGTTACATAACTAGGCTGCGCATGAGTCGCTCTCCATAAACCAGTCTCTGAGTCATTGTCGTCATAACAACAAGACCTGATGTCCATATCAAACAACAGGCTTAGCCAAGCATCTTTAATTCAGGACACATCTGTGCCAAGGGACTTAGGATCTCTGGCTCTTTCACTGCTGATTGCACTGAATTCACCATTAGTCTCACCTGATTGCATTCTCCTCATCCTCTGTTTTGCAGTCTCACTAGACTCCTGGAGTTTGCCGAAGACAAGCTGAATGTTAACCAAGTGTTTGTGCGGTTTAATAAGAACAGGGAGGACCGAAGTAAGTGATCTAATGTAATTGTTGTTGTATTGTGTTGTATTCCTGTAAGGCTCCAACATATAAGTCATTGTGCAGACATTAAAGGTTTTTAAGCATGGCCTCTCTTTACGATGATGATGATGATGATGACTATACTTTGTTTTTCCATGTCTTTCAGTGTGTCTAACCAAAACATTCGACTACATGGGCTTTGAGATGGTGAAACCTGGCCATCCACTAGTTCCCTCTCAGCCCGATCTCCTCTACATGGTGTATCACCTGGAGCCAAGCCACTGTGGGGAAGAGTGATGTGAACAGGTTACGTACACAGCTCTCCAAGTTGGACATGCTCCTCGTGTCCTCTGATGACCAGCACTTAGCTCTGTTGGAGCCAAGTTCCACTCAAAGGAGGTCTTTAGTGATCTAACCTGTTGGACAGACATTGCAGTAAGAATTAAGTCATCATCCTATTAGGTGTGTATGTTGACCTGTACTTCTCTACTTCTTAGAATACCTTGCCACGGCACTTCTAGTAACAGGGTCACTTGGTGCTAAAGATAATATTCTACTCCTTTGCAGTCAAAAGCATCTATGAAAATGTATGTGTTATATCTCTAGTAGGTTGTGTGTGTACACTATATCACCAGTCCATCATGTGTAAACTGGTTCCATGCCAAGGACATACAACAGATGGAAGTTTGGTGTTTGGTTGTCAGATAGGAGAATGGAATGCATACTTGCTTCAGATCAAGGATATCAAGACAGTGAGTATATATATACAGGGGGGAAAAAAAAATAAAAGTAGCACTTTATTACAGATAGTTTTATTTTCATCCAAAGCATTCTACTTTTTTACTTTCACTGCCTCTTAAGTATAAGTAAGCTCTTGTGCTTAAGCTATGTGGTCAACATTATGTGGTCAACATTATGTACTGCCTGAGCAATTGACCAAGATAATTGTGTTAGTGCAGCTTTACTTAGGGACCTGCATGCACTTTCCTTTGCCTCAGTTAACTTAGATGTGAAATCAATGAGTGATCTATGTTGATAATAAATGTACAGTTTTCTTGTACATGTAAGAATGATAATATCTAAAGTTATACAGTTATGTTCTATTCCAGATGTCTAATAAAATAAACAGTAATCCTTTACCTGTTTTAGCGAGATGGACTCTGTTATAAAAAAAATGGATTCACCCACACATTCACTACTGTACTAATCTCGCAACAGGACACATCAGTCTAATGAGCCTGTTGTTTTACATCAAACTGATGCAATACCTCTGGGAAAAGAAAAACACAATTAGCGTATCTACCTAAGGGCACAGTAGGCTACATAGTCTCTTACATTGCAGTAAGAGGATACTACGGTTTTCAAATAATTGTAAGATGTTAAATAAGTGTAAAATATTTGATGTATTATCTAGCTCCAATCTCGGATGTTTTCTGTACAAAAAAATAAGACACATTTATGAAAGAGGATACACAGCATGCCGACAATGTACTGCACCGATTCGGTTACTGATATAGCACATAACCCTCTCTTTCCCTAATCATGATGACATTGATATTCGAGTAAGCCCTTGCCCCATTGATGTCCGATTATTTCTATCTGGGGTCTCTAAAGCAGTTGTTTAAAGCAGCAATACGTAGTTCTGTTCCAAAACTAGTAAGCTAACTACCTAAAAGGCATGCAAAAACCTTGCAAACACCACCAACAGCCCAGCTGACACTGATAGAAGCTTGCCAACACACTGACTGGTGTAATTTGGCAGTTTATTTGGCAATGTCATGCGTGTGAAAGCTTTTCTTCCATTTTTGCAGGGTGTACCAGCCCGTTACACAGAACTGCATAAGGCATATCCTGGATGGCTAGTGGGGAATACACAGGTGTTTATCTGTCCTTTACATGACCATATGCTATCAAAATGAATTTGAGGATGGTACCTAAACTAGTTGCCTATAAAACCATATCTCAAAAAGTGTCAAATTGTTGCATAATGCTACTTTAACTGCCAGGGGCGTTATATCGTCGATTTTCCAAAACCCCATTTAATCTCTAATGAGGTGTTTGTTTTCAACAGGAACTTGCAAACATTCTAATCCGCAAAATGACGACGGTTACTTGCACACTCTATTAGTATATATTAACATACTTCAGCAACTGCCAATTGTTAAAATGGTTCCCTAAAATATAAATCGTTAGGATAGTTCATAGCCAAGTAAACTGGCATGAGACCCTCGCTTGTTTTAGAACGCTCACGGATGTTCGCGCTCTGTAGCATCCCGTTAAAAACATCCACACCCGTGACTTAACTGTAACGGAAGACCGAGTGGTACTGGGGATTTATTATCTATCCAGTGTTGTTTTTACCTGACACATTAATGGGTTTCGTATGTGAAAGAGGCTCACGATTGTAAACATTGGGTTAAAGCGCCATCTAGTGAAAGAGATGGTGAACTAAAAGTCAAAGGAGGACCCACAAGGAATCCATCTTGCTGGACAGTCCGTGCAATTGACAGAGTGTAGGAGAGAATTTATAATTGTGCCTTTGAAACAAAAAGGGATATACAAAGGGCACCCAAAGACACAAGGGCAAACAGGGGCGCTGTCTTAATGAGATACAACAGTGTAAAATAAATACTGACACTGGGGGATCACATACACAGTCTGTTGTTCAAACCCACCAGTCACAAACTACCTTAAATTGAATTGATCTGCTAACGCTCTGAAGACTGTTCCGTTTACACAGAGCACATCTTGCCCACCTATAGTGGTCACCATATATATATATATATATAAAAAAAAGGTGGCATTACTTGAGAGTTGAAGAACATTTTATTCAAATCCATCAACTTTTTCACAGAAGTTATATAGCTACAGCTGCTTGCCTTTTGTTTCTCTCCCCCTACATATTTGACTCGTGTCTCTTGCTTAAACTGGATGTTACATCACTGAAGGGACTGAAGCGCTTAACATGCACCTGGGTTGAAGATGGATACAGGCGATTCAATTTTATTTCTAGTTTATAAATCACATTGCTCTGCATGACAGCAGCTGATACAAAGCTTAATGACAATCACTTTAATTTTATACACATTGTCTTCGGTTCCAATTTTAAAATATAATAGAAAGAAAAAACAAAAAAAGTAAAAATCTACAAAGAAAATAAAGTGGTAAAAATCAAACACAGATACATACAAACAAACCTAAAAATGTGATGGTGCGAGTCCCATGATGTTTTTTGAAGGACGTCTTTCTGTAAGTCTTCCAGGTTTCTCTTTCGCCACAGAATCTCTTGTAGAAGTCAAAAAATGTCCCAGGTCAAAACTGCATTTGTGGTTAGTTTAAATGAACTTGTGTAAATACTATCACAACAAAGGATGCGAGTTATACATCGCAACAGGAAAATGACCTTCTTATCCATTGTGTGTGTGTGTGTGGGGGAGGCTGCCTCTAGATGTGTTGGAGTACATGTGGGAGATGTCGTCTGGGGCATTGGGACTGCGGATTTTTGGGCTGTGCGTTTACTACAGGTTGGTGTTTGAGTGGGGAAGGGGGAGGGGACAGAAGGATGAGTCATTTCATGTTTAAGGCAGACCCCAGATCAGATCAGAACCACGCCCTTTCAATTTGTTGTGCAACTGGTACATTGTTTTCCCCCGCCTTCCCCTCTCCTGGTGCCTCGCCGGGCCGAGTTGTGCCGGGACAAGTGACCCTACTGGTGGGCGCACTGCACACCGGGGCCGTGGTGGCCGCCGCCCTCCTCGTCTGAGCTGTCGTTGTAGGCCTCGCGGCGGTGGCCGCCAGATGAGCCCTGGCTGTTGTCGTAGTCCTGCAGGTCCACCTCTTCTGCGTCGGCAGAGATGACCGGCGCCTCGGCTCTGGTGGGTAACAGGTCCTCAAGCTCCTGCACACAGATTCATACAAATCAAAAAGGTTTAGCCAGCTCAAAATGGGAAAACTAGGTCTGTGCTTCACAAGTACCACCAACCAGTACCACATGCCGCCTAATACAAGACATAAATCAATACATGTGCTTTGTTCTTATCATATTTCAAGCACAGGATTAGAATATTGACGGATTCTATTGAGCTGGTCTGAGCTTCATGTTTCACTACTAGACTGCTAAATGGACCCTGGAGAACTTTCTGGATTCCCAATTTGCACAACACACTGAACTACGCCGTCATATCTTATAATTAACTAGGCCAACCAACTGCGCAGCTCAGTGCGTATGTTAATTACCCAGCTGGACATCAGCCAGTACCATATTTGTTTCAGTTATACATTAATGTAGAGTGGCAGTAGTTAAAAGTAATTTCATTTTTCATGGCCTGCCAGGTATTCTGTAGGCAAAAAGTTCACACTGAGAAATACAGTCTTTTCTAACCTAGAATACATTTCTGTGAAATCATGACTTTTGAAGCCACATTTTCCAGGCATATAATCTTAACCACAACATGGTCAGAATAACTATAGCGTTACCCAATATTGAGATTCACATGAAGATCTCTACTTCGGAGATTGAAAAAATATAAATCTAAAAGGGTTGAATTCCCCCACTGCAATTTTATGGATGGCTCACTGTGGTTTAAAGCTAATCCAACACACATTACCTCATAGATTTAGTCACTTCCACAGCCAAAACATGCAGGTAGGTTTGCCCTAGCACTGAAGACAGCATGCCTCATCCAAAGCAACTTACCGTCAGCTTCTCTGGGCTGATCCAGTTGTTCTCGGGGAACTGCACATCAAATTTGATGTACAGATCTCCTTTCTCAAAGGGGTTGCGGTACTGTGGCATGCCCTCTCCTCTCACCACCCTGATGGAGCCTGACGGGCACACAACACATCATCACCACCCAACCCTGGCACTGCCACAGGGGGCACACAACACATCACCACCACCCAACCCTGGCACTGCCACAGGGGGCAAGATCACCCCGCCATCACAGAACCCTCTGCCCCTCAAAGCAAAGAAACACAATGGCATAACACTTTCACACCATAACAGAGAATGGTTGTAAAGACATCATTTCCAAAGGCCTCTCACCTGGCTCAATGACTTTTCCAGCGGGGTACTTCACCACAATCTGTCTGGCATCTAGGTGTTTCAGTGTAAACTGGAATCCGCAAAGTGCTTCAACTAAACCAATTTTGTGAACCATGTGTAGGTCGCTGCCATCTCTCTTGTAAGTCTGAAATAAGAAGACATTTGATGAGTGAGAGTTTTTAGTGCATGCAAGGAAGAAAATAATTCCCCATCACGCACCTGGTCCAATGGGCAAACAACAGAAAAGTATTTACGCAATTAAATGATTTATGGCAGTTTATATCGGGGATTACATTAAGGAAATCAGATGGGAGGGCAACATTACCAAATACTGGACAGTGTTCAAGAACAATTACTGAGGTCTGATTAGTCAGTGCCCAATCCAATACTAGCCGTGCTGACAACAGGCACTAAAGCTGGGTGTCATCAGCATGTGTCTGCTAGCCTGGCTATTCTGAGAGGCCATCATCTCATCTCAAGAGGGAGTGTAGTGCTGGAGGTGACATAGCTGGCCAGGGAGAGCAGCAGAGGCAGAAGCCTGGGACTGAGTCACTGGAGCTAAGTGGCCAGGTGGTGGCCACACTGAGACCAAATCAGCGCCCAGGCTGGAGTGCTCTACAGGGTGCTCATGACATGCTGTCATGGCAAGCTGCTGCACTGGCCCTTAAGGGATTGCAATTACAGTATTTATCACTGGGACGGCAAACGAGCGATGGAAAATTCAGTCGACTATGTTAATATGAACAGTGTTGCCAATAGCCAACACCCCCACAAAAACCAACAATTCGATGGACTGATTTACCACTGGTGTTACTCAGAAACACAGAATAATTACCTCATGTTCTTTCTCCTGCAGGACCAGGACGATGTCCCCTGGCTCTACGGCGGGGGCCTGGTCTGCCTCGCCTCCGAAGGTGATCTTCTGGCCGTGCTTCATGCCCTTGTCCACGTGGACCTCCAGGATCTTCACCTCCTTCACCACCTTCTTGCCTTCACATTTTTTACAGCGGTCCTTCTCACTAATCACCTCCCCTGCAGGCAAACAGGCCATCAAACCACTTGGTACCATAACAGCCTTTACATTTATCAAGCACATCATTGGGAAACACTTCTGAGGAGGTATTATATAGACCTGGAGAGAGTGAGAATTACCACTACCAATCATTTCAATGGCTGCTGCTATAGCTGCTAATTCAGGCCAGGAAGGATGAAATTGACCACGGACATAATTTCATAATGGTGTCCCATGGCTGCTCACGTCTGGCACCATTTATACAAAAAGCCAATTAGGCACAGCATAACAGATGACCACAGGCTCTACAGGATAGTGTCCTCTATGCATGATGCTGGGTGTTCCCGGCTTGAAAACTCCCCACGATGACAGTCATAAAGCCATTCGGGAACGTGCATAAATGGCTTCAAGCAGCGCCAGGTTTATATCCGTAGCTGCTGTAGTTAATTGCAGTAACAATAACGCATGACCGCATTTGAACCATTACAGGATACAATTTCTACTCCAAAATCACTGTCCTGAAATCAACCCACACACACAGAAAGTGCTACTGGTTCCATTTATAGCCCACAAGAAACATGGGTTGCAGCATAGGTCTTACACATGCAATAATTAGAAAAGACTAAATTGTTTACATCAATATTTAATAGTATTATTATTAGTAGTATTGTGTTCTTTACTATATAAATAATAGGTGGTAATGTATGATGTTTATCTTCCACATGGAGTTATGCTAAAATACATTTCTTCATTCGCAGTCATAAACATGTCACCTACCTATAAGCCTACATTACACAACATGACCTCATTTAATGAGGGTTTTTTATTGTTTCTATATATAAGGCTGATATAATAGCATGGGCCAAAAGGCATTAGCTTTGACACATCTCAGCAGCCAGACTCTTTAGCACCATCCTGAAGAAAGCAGAAAATGGCCGACTAAAGCACCTGTTCTTATTTCATGAACCCCACTTGAAAACATTTAATACCTGCGACAGAGAAAGAGCATTATAATGAAGGATTACTAAATTAATTGTTTTCCAATTGCTTATTTAGCAATTCACTTTCCTATGGAGGCACTGTCTTAATTGCCTCCAGTGGTTCAAAGCAAGGGTATGTCTACCTGATGCTAACTGGCTGAAGCTAGCCCTCCAAATCCTGACCCCTGCTACAAACCTATAAATACAATTTGAACTACCGTAATTTCCGGACTATAAGCCGCTACTTTTTTCCCACGCTTTGAACCTCGCGGCTTAAACAATGACGCAGCTAATTTATGGATTATGATACCTTTGACTCCACGGTGGCTTTGTGGAGCTAGGATGCTAGGATCTCAATAACTTAACTAATATCAAAATAACCACAGTCTACCGGCGTAGACAGAACACAATTCAAATAATTGAAAATAAAATAAAAGTTTACAACAATACAAATCCAGTCTTTTCAAGTTCTTTAGCTCACTGGTTTCAAACTAGCGTCTTTCTTCTATCTCGCTGTCTTCAATCTAACGTTCTACCTGAACAGGAAGAACTACCTTATTTTGACTCTTGGAACTGTGCTCTCTTAAAGCAACAGCGCACTTATCGTAACTGGCAAAACTAATCATATGCATCACTATTGTATTACTTTTGATATTCATTTAAGCCTGTGTAAAGTTCATTTGTTTCAATGTACCGGTAGGCTTATTTATATTCAAAATATATATATATATATTTTTTAATTCAGTGGGTGTGGCTTCATGTGCGTTCAATAGTCCGGTAATGATGGTAGATGTTCAAGAGTCCACATACATTTCTCACAGAAAAAGCCCTTTGGTTTAAGAACATGGTGCCTTACCTTCCCCATTACAGTCAGTGCAAACAGACTGCATCTGTTGGACCATCCCAGGAGCCAGCTGTCTGATCATAATGCGCATACCGCGCCCTCTGCAGGCCGTACACTTCTGGACAGCACCCGTCTTCCCGCCCTGGCTGCAGTGGGAAACATGAGGTCAGCCACACACCAAAACAGTCCCATAGCGGTCTCATCAGATGGAGGAACTGCCCAAGCTGCACTGTACACCACAGAAGGAACTGACTGGCTTATATTAACACGTACTTGGCTGTCATCTCACATATGGACTGCAGTCATTAGAAAATCTACTGCTTCTGGAACACAAGCAGCCAGAAATGGTGACAAGAAAACAACCTGGGGGCCATTTGAAATGGGAGGTCTAATCAAGGCAACTTTCCCAAAAACACACTTCCTTAGAATGAACCAATGAATTGCATGCAAATGATGCCTGCTTGGAGCAGGTTCTGTACAGCTGGAAGTATTTAAGATGGACAACCCCTGGAGTGTTCTTAAGCAGCATTAGACCAGCAAAAGTATTAACTAAAATGTCGTGAAACATCCAGGGACCCCTGAACATGTATAGTAGAGACGAGGCCCAGTAGTCACAAACGTTATGGCAGTGCTGTCAAAGTTAACTTATTAGCTTACATGACTTAAAGAGTGCACTCTGCTGATTTCAAAAGGATAACTTTCTCCCAAAGCTGGTATATATTCATTTTCTTATTCTGCCTTTTCATCATCATAGCAAATTATGATTGAACACTAAGTAGCTAAACACAAACCGGTTTGCCCACGTTTACACTGTATTCTCAGAAACATTCCAAAACACTCCTACCTACCAATTAAAAATCCCAAGCCATCATGATGTCACAATCACATGTTCTTTGAAGTTGCTTTGTCATTTGACAGTTAATCATTAACTACAGGGGGGTTTTCAGAGAACACTACTGCATGTGGAGAAGGACTACATGCAGGCAGCTGAAACTTTAATCACCCTTGTTAAAGCTGATCTGAGCCGGTCTTAGGATAAAAGCCTGACCCAACACTGAGCCGCTTTCATTCACACCACTGATTCAGGCAAGAGTAGAAAGTGGAACTATGCCACACTAAACAATGCCATACTCAGTGTCAAACTTGGAGAGGTGGCTAATTAGGCACGGGGCGGCTGATACGTTTTGATTCAATATTCAATCATTCCATGGCAGTGTAATAAATTCTAAGCATGAGGGATGTGTGCAGAGCGAATACCAAAAGCAATGAGTCATCGAGGTACAGGGCAGAGAAGAGAAGTTGTGAATACATAAGAACCTCACTTATGGACATTTCCTCCTACAACACTGAAGGTCGAGTTTGTAGGTCCTGAGTACTAGGGATGGGCAGTATATTGGCATTATAGTTGACTACGGTATTACGTCACGGCATGAATTTCGCAATACCAGGATATTTTATTAAAATCCCCCAGAATTTCAGTGGTCAGAGAAGTCCACATCAGTTACCGGTAGTCTGCTTAAATCTCCTGTTTACAATTACCAAATGAGAGAGCTAGGTACCAGGAAACTGAAACTGATTTTAATAAGATAAACTGAAATGGAACAGATGTAATATATTGTTGACCACTGGTGAAAATTTTGCTGCTGTTGTTTTTTGTAATCAATAGAAAGCACGACAAAATACCTAGCAAACACTGGTAGGTGACAAACGTACACAGCAGCCTAAAACGATGTCAGTAAATCGATAATTTTTTGTAAATTAAGCAGATGTCTTGACATGTACCTGGACATCCCTCAAGCCAGGAAATGTCAACAGGCTGGTGTCCCTGGCTAAGAACTTTGAACGATAAAGACAATTTTGATGACTTCACTGAAGTTTAAGCTTCCCGTTTTTCTTCATTTCAGTCATACAGAGTAAATTGTGCTAGTAATTAGGGGCCTCATCATGGTTATTGTTTCATGTTTAAGGTATGAAAACTATTTTCTCATTAACATTATAATCTTTCTTGATCTTACTCATCAAAATGCATAACTTAGGTGCTTTTGCTGCTGAAAATGTAAGTATTTGTGAAAGTGTAGGTCGTTTAGATAATAAATACTGTAATAGCAATACCATCTATACTATTGAAAATACGGTGATCATTTTAGTCTATATTGCCCACCCTTACTGGGTACGGGCCAATCTGTACAGGCCTTTTAACCCTGGCGTGCATTCTCCCACAACTCTTATTTCAGAACATTTAAAGGAAACACTGCAAATGAGAAGGTCAAATAATAGAAGGCTTTTGCAAACAAACTTACCCATGGCAAGTTGCACACAGGACATTCTTGCTTAACTGTAATTTGGTTGCCTTCCCATTGTATAGGTCCTCAAGAGACACCCTGTAATGAGATATTCATTTCTTACTTCAGACAATTCATTAAAACACAACTGTGTCATGCCAAGAATGTGCACACACCCTTTCCTTCTGGGATACTATTAATATTTTGGTACCTCCGTTGAGGAACTCTTAGCATACATATCTGTTCTGAGTATAAATGCATCCTACAATATTTGGATCCAAGGCTTTCAAACATTTCTGTAATTCTAGATAACCATTACAATATCTGCTGACGATGCCATAATCTCAAGGTAAGAGTGTTTATGAGCGGGTATAGAACAGTACATTCCGTGTTAAGATCACCACAAAGTAAATGTCAATGACATAGCTTGGTTTTCCATCTACTCACTTCAGGGGGTGTACCATGTCCTCTCCTCTTCTCCGGCCACCATTACGGCGACCCTGCCCACCCATGAAACCAAAAAGGCCACCTCCAAAGATGTGGGAGAAGATGTCGTCCATGCCACCACCCCCTCCACCGCCTTCCCGCAGGCCTTGTTCCCCATAACGGTCGTACAGTTCCTTCTTCTCTGGGTTGGTCAACACTTCATAGGCAAAACTGATCTCTTTGAACTGAATTAACAAAGTAGAGGCGGCTGTTAATTCAAAACAAGGCAACTGCAATAGTTTAACTGAAAACAAAAAGGTTCTTAGTTGTCGGATAACGTGGAACTTTATAGAAATAATATATATATTTTTAAACAATCTATGTACCTACTCAGCTATTTTTGGCATCATATCCAAGTTCATTTTGAAGATATATTGTGATGTGAACAACAGAAACACACCTGTTGATCCCACTAGCCATCCAGGATATGCACTATGTAGTTATGTGTTCCAGGATGGAACATCCCATGATGTAAGAAAAGCTTTCACAGTACAACATTGCTAACTATACAGCCAAGCCAGTGCCAACTGGGCTGTTGGTGGCGTTTTAGGCAGTTAGCTTGCTAATTTTAAACCAAAACTACTGCCACTTTAGGCTTCATAATTTGTGAAACTTTGGCAGTCATCACAATATATTTCATAGCTTTTACACCTTGGTGTATCAATTTTATAAAAACAATTTACTGTCATTGTACATTTTATAAAGCCCAATGTGGAAATTGATGTGCTACTGAAATGCAACCATGTTAACTTGACATGTCTATTACCTTGTCTCCAGCATTGGGGTTCTTGTCAGGATGATATTCTTTTGCCAATTTCCGGTATGCCTGAAAAGGATGCATAAGAGCGATTAAGTAACCTTTGAAATAGTAGGTGAGACTAGCTAACTAGCCCTAGCAATAACGAATTAGTGTCTTGTAACGTTACTGCACAGCAGTGAGACAGCAATGAGGAATTCGATCAGAATCTGACTGCTGAACATCAATTTACGAGTTAGTTAGCCAACGTTATCTTACCAATTTACAGTGCGGTAGGAAACATAGGTTGGTCGGGTAGCTGGCTAGCTACAGGCCTTGCTAACTTTACACGGAAGGACCAAGTTTTTTTTTACCAACTTGTCTCGTGAACAAACCTGCACAGCAAACCTTAGCTGACAAGTTAATGTTACATGATATTTGGGTCAGATAAATACGAAGCCATTGTCCATGCCAGATATATCTAACTTAACATCTAATGTTAAGTTACAAGTAACGTTACAACCTTAGCTATATGTTTAGCAAAATTACCGCAGAATATTCTCGCCAACTTTAACAAAGGAAATGAGTTCAAGTTCAACTTCCAACGACTGGGCTGATGCCGGCGGCATGGTAACATTTGACTGTCTAGGTTAGGCATCACTGTGTATAGATTTCATCTAGATAATGTAAACCCAAAACGACAACTGTAACTACAGCCATAGCACGTGAATTAACGTTAATCTCCATTTGGCTTGCCGGTGTTACGCTGACATTATTAGGACACATAATTAGGACAACCAGCTAGCATAGCTTTGCAATCAACGAACGTTAACTTGAGATCTAGATCATGTTCACTAACGTTAACTAACGCAATACTACGGCGTAACTTAAACTCAGTTAATGATTTCAAAAGCATGTCCACTGGCTAACAACTTTAGCTAGCAATGTAGCTTAGCGAGATGTAAACAAGTAACGTTAGCATTTTCAGCAGCTAGCCGGCCAGCTTTTTGCTAACCACCGAGTAGCACATTCACATTTTACAAGCTAGTCGAGCTATCCTATGTGGGATACGTTAGCAACCTTCCAGAGCCAAATCTCCAAATCAAGTGAATCGTGAAACTAGCTTTGTCTGGCCGTGGAAGATAAAGATTCCCAGCACTTCTAGATGTCATAACTAACGCCCAATGCTTAAAATGCGGCATTTTCTCCAGCTAGCAACAGCGACAAAATAGCTAATAATTACAAACTAACAGCATTTTCCTAGCAGATAAGTATGCCATGTCTCACATTTCGCGAAGTGTTAGCTATCCATCTTAGTTGGCTAATGTTAACTCAAGGATAGGTGACATGGTTGATAACTTAACCATGCCAAACCGCTAAACAAAATGTCGTAAGGTTACAAATGTTATGTGTATCTCGTCTACGTTTATATAAAATGACAAAGAAAATGGTCAACTAACTAATGGCTAACAAGTATTCATCAGCATTTAATCCACATGACGCGATTAGCTTTAGCTAGCCAACTAAGCATTTCTCATCCGTGAGGCCCAACACCAACACAAACGTTTCCTGGCTCTATACATTAAAATTAGCAACCTGGCTGACGTTAGTTAACTTTAAAATGACTGCTAACTTAGCAAAAGCTAGCTAGCCAGCCAGCCAGCTATCGCTACATAACGACGGCTAAAGTGAACTTCTACAACTAGGCCTCTATAGTTGGCCAATAGATAGGCTAACTACCTTAGCTAACGTTAGCTATCTATCGCTAGCTAGCTAATCTGACTTTTCTCAATAAGACCTCATCATTCTACAATCTAAACATTTGCTGATCGCAATAAATGAAAGATGTTAATACCTTTTTCAATTCATTTTCTGTGGCCGTGGGAGACACTCCAAGAATGTCGTATAATTTAGTATCAACAACGTTCGCCATGGTGAGGCTTTACGAAGGACCTTCTGTGGGGTAAGCGGCGAAGAGAAAGAGGAACCGGTAGAAAACGTCATACGCATGTATCAATTTTAACCGCTTCCGCTACTTTGCTAAAAGCTTTCGCGCTGATTTCCGAATCGTAGTTGAAGGGCCACAAACAGTGGTTTGCTGACTTCTAAGTCAAGTTTTCTACCTTTAAGCAGTAATTAATAGTTGGGTTTTTATGAAGGACAGGCCTTTCTAGAAATTCACGAAATAAATAGATAAAGTATTCCCAGGGATCCATCCTTGCATCTCTGCATTGCCTCTGAAAATATTAAACTAGGATATATTCTTAGACGAAGCAGAGATTTGTCATGCAGAATGAAATTACTTGTTGTCTAGAGCCTGCTAAACCTGCATCACTGACAAACAACCATTTTATTGTTCTTTCTTGCTCATAGTTGTGCCTTCCTTTGGCTGCTAATAAAACATTTAGGCTACTTATTATTTCACATCAGGTCAGCTAACAACAAGGATACATACAGTTTTTCAATTATGTTGGCATCCATTGACTTTCAACTTTGTATAAAAAGATATATGAAATATATATAAAATAGACTATAATATTGTGGGAAAACTGAAATGATGTTTTCCTCCAAAAGAAGATCCCTAAAATCCTTTATACAAGTGCATGTTTGCTTCTTCTGTACTGCTCAAGGACTTGACCATCACCAAAGTGAAATGTTTGGATCTAAAGTTTGCTTTATACCCCTCAACTTCCTTTTTGATATTGCTGTTTTAACACCCCCCATACAAAAGCCGTGATGTCTCTGAATGAAGTTCAGAATTGTGCAGTAAAAATGGATTAATGGCTTAAAATCCTATATTCTTTCATTCATGAAGGAACTAGTGAAATTGAAAATCCACTGCAGGAACCTCTAGTTGAATTGAACCCTGGTAGGTGTTTAGGATACCGGGTACATCATGCGGAATATGTTGCATCTGTCACCAGCCAGTTGTACGTTGTTGTTGTATCTTTTCCTGTGTATAACTTTAAAAATATATATACAGTATATATGTGCTTTGCATGTCACTAGAATAAATACAGGTGCTGCTTCAGTTGGAGCTCACTACACCCATGAAGCATTGATTTATTGCAGTTTCCGACCTCAACAACAAAAAAAGAGAGATTTAACAGGTGATTTTGACAAATATTCAGGGAAAAAAAACAGGCTTTGATAATTTCACTGAGTAGTAGTAAATGGTACAGCTCATATTTACAATGTAGTTTTAGCCTATCTATAATGTAACTATTCAATCATTATCATCAATGTAGTTTTAGCCTATCTATAATGTAACTATTCAATCATTATCATCAATGTAGTTTTAGCCTATCTATAATGTAACTATTCAATCATTATCAACAATGTAGTTTTAGCCTATCTATAATGTAACTATTCAATCATTATCATCAATGTAGTTTTAGCCTATCTATAATGTAACTATTCAATCATTATCATCAATGTAGTTTTAGAACACAAGAACAGAACACATGTCCATCCCTGACCAAAGATGGACAGTTCACTTGACTTGGTCCCCGGGCGCTTACAAGCTGCCCACTGCTCCTGGGGGGTCCTGGAGGAGGGACAGTCCAGGATGGGAAACGGCAGAAGATAAATTCACCGCAACCTCAGGCCTGCGTGTGCGTGTGCGTGTGCGTGTGCGTGTGCGTATGTGTGTCCTGTGTCGCTTCCAAATATTCACGTGTGTGTTCCAGTGTGTCGTGTGTGCCAATAAAACCTGACAATTATATTATTACAATTATTAGCCTATCTATAATGTAACTATTCAATCATTATCATCAATGTAGTTTTAGCCTATCTATAATGTAACTATTCAATCATTATCATCAATGTAGCTTTAGCCTATCTATAATATAACTATTCAATCATTATCATCAATGTAGTTTTAGCCTATCTATAATGTAACTATTCAATCATTATCATCAATGTAGCTTTAGCCTATCTATAATGTAACTATTCAATCATTATCATCAATGTAGTTTTAGCCTATCTATAATGTAACTATTCAATCATTATCATCAATGTAGCTTTAGCCTATCTATAATGTAACTATTAAATCATTATCATCAATGTAGCTTTAGCCTATCTATAATGTAACTATTCAATCATTATCATCAATGTAGCTTTAGCCTATCTATAATGTAACTATTAAATCATTATCATCAATGTAGTTTTAGCCTATCTATAATGTAACTATTAAATCATTATCATGTGCAAGTCCATTGTGGTGCTGATAACTTGGTGCTGGATAGCAGTCTGATGAAGTAACAATCTCTAATTCTTCACAGCAATCCCCTGATAAAACCCTACACAGAAAATCAGCTTTAAGTCTATGTCCTTCCTTAGAGGAATGGACTATAAAAACTGAACAAAAACTAAATGAATTGCATAGGGCTTTATCAGATATTTTATTAATCAAATTAATTTGTAATTGGGAAATATTTTTTACTTCCAGCTGTTCTTGGACAGTCTCATTGGTCTATGCTGTATGAATTTAAAAATAAAGCTATCATTGAATGTGAATACCTTTTAGTCATTACATAATTGTTCACATTTGTGCATAATAAACCATAACAATCTTAATCCATGGGCCTAATGAATGTAATCACATTTCCAGACTTTATGTGATCTCTAATGTGGAATGATTCTGGTAAACATTCTGAATGACTCTGGACCCTTTAATGATCAAATATCGGTGTAGTGTCTCCATGACGATACCTACAACATCAACCATTGTCCTATAGGAATGCAGAACTATTGTCTATGGAGCATGTCTTTTACAAAAGAGAAATACAATGTTATGATTGTCCACTAAACAGAACCCTGCTAGCTACCTGGCTCTTTAAAGGACTTTGCCTTTACTACTATTACAGTTAATATTTGTATTTTTTATATGGCCAATTTATATGTGTTTTCACAGATAAAGGTTTTAACTTTTTTTTCTATTCGGGACCTGCAGATGTGTGAATTCACTGGTTTGACCTGAAATTAACAGGGGTGTGAATTGGTGCAAAATAAATATTTTCTAGTCCAGGTCCAGTTGAACAGATGCATAGGCCTGAGGGTGGCGATAAAGTCAACATTTAGTTTAAGGGATGTATGCATACCACCTGCTAAGAATTATGTTCGTTGAGGCTTTGCAATATCTGGTAGGCTGATAGTGTTATGTGATCTTTTATTGCCTAACTGGTACATTATGACCATATGTTTAGTGCTGTAATTAATTGATAATTGTCATTTCTTTAACATTTTTACATTAGATTTACACTGCAACATCATAGATCACGCACACAACTCCTCTTATAAAGTTGTCTTTTATAGAGTATGGTTATGTTTGGTTTGAAGACCAAATAATATAATTACATAATGAATGTCAATTAATATCTCTTAGATCCACCATCCTTTTTCATTTACTAGATTGTTTTCTATGAGTTTCTGAACATGCAGAAAATAATGAACAACCTTTTTTTTTTAATCATACAATAAGTATTGGCAAAACCCAAGCTGAGAAACTGATTTCTGTGTCTATGAGTAGTTAAGCGTATTATGAGACTAAACCTCAAAATGCCTTATTTAGGCTAATTGGATATGTTGTCCAGTAACTCATGATAGATAGACAACTAGTAGGCTGTGTTTAAAATGTGATCTCTCGGAACATGTCTCTCTAAAAAAGAACTTGTCTGATGTGAAAGACACACAATGATTTATTGTGTAAGGTAAACAAATGTAATAATATTCTAACAACTCCATAAATGATATACTGTTTATCCAGAGCACATATCCTTCTTCTCAGTAGCATTCACATTGAATCTCCAATACATACTACTATTTTTTGACCAGTAATACTTTTAACCTGACGATTGTAAGATGTGGCTTGACTGTACACAGGTGTTTACGTGGTGAATAAGGTGAAAATGTCAATTGGCCTACTACAAATGGAAAGTCATTCTGTGAGCGTGTAACGTGTATTTCCACTAGGTGGCGTAATTTCTAATTTAATAGGCCTGCATGTGGAACTAACTCAGCGAATATGAAAAATAAAACTTCACGAACAACTCAGTTGGAATGGAATTTGAAATGGCCTTTTCTGTGGAGAATATAATTAAGTAACCATTATAACCAGATAATCATTATTCAGTTCGTGTAAGATGGTTCGTCAAAATATATTTCTTGCAGTTTCTTGTAATCTGTGCGATTCTTGGCATAATTAACCCTATTATAAAAATGAATCGCAACCTTTTCATTGCTCTCTGGGCAGTCTTCTCTCAAAGCACGTTGTTGTGCAGTATGATCTTGGTGCTTGCTGCACAACTGACTTATCCACTGTCACATTCTATGAGGCTAAACTGCTGCAGCTGTATATGCATGGAACTAGCACAAAATGGTTCCCAGTCATCCACCCTCCAGCCTGGTCAATTTGAGATTCATTTTCACTTTCACACATAACAGGGCTTTTACCCTCAGATGGTGTTAGTGTCAGACTACGAAAAAGCTCCGTGACACCCGAGCAGAGTACCTTCAATGGCCTGTGTCTATAAGCGAACCTAAGGCGACACGCTCAGGACTGGCCCAAACACGAGCAATTTTGTCTAGGGATGACACTGAATAAACGATCTAAATGTTTCACAGAGATTGTTTTGCCACTGTATCCCCTCAGTGATGACACGGAGGGAAATCGACCCCCGTGGCCCATGGTTGCAGAGCCAGGATGCATTGGGGGAAATGAGGCAGACAGCCAGTAAATAATTGTTGCCATTGTGCCCCTCAGCCACGGCAGGGCCGGGGGACGGCTCCACACGAACTGCCAGGGCTTGACATGGCACCCGGACCCCGAGCTGTCACCCCTACGGAAACATCACACGCGCCTCGACAATTTGTGCACTTAACACTTCACTTGGCACATGACAGGTGCTTATTTCCTTATACTAGTTCACTTTTTTAAAAGAGGGCGGGGGCGAGTGGAATGTGGACATATACCATGGGTATCTGAGTGCCCTGCAGCGTCTGTATGCGATTATGTCAGTGATATGCCCATGTGGACATATCGAAGATTAACACCTTACAGTATTATTGTAATGATTATTATTGTTGTTTACTATTATTATTATTTATTTACTACAACAATGATTGAGCTTTTGGATTCGAGATGAATCGCTAATTTTATAATAATGCTCAAACTTTAATGTTTTGGATAAATATCAAAGCACAGGCATGGATCACAGTCAGGGAATATAACAGAAGCATTACTGTATGTGTGTTCTATTGTCTTATCAGATTTATTGAACACAGGACTGTACCATGCATTCGTTCCTATATTTAATTTATTCTTGATCAGAGACTAGCCCTTAAAAAGGTTGTCCTAGGGTTGTCCCCCGATTTGGGGGAAAAGTAGTCATTTTTACACTCTAGCCTTTTTATACTCTGAAAGAGTATGAGTTGAAGACGCATGGCTTGCTCAGACATCAATAATCCAATGCTACTTGAATCCGGGAGGTCAGCTGAAAGAGAAACATGTTTTTGTTTAGTGTGGCAAACCACACAGAGACAGTGCACTTTTAGTGGAGAGTGTGCACCTGGGCACCTCCTGCCACCTGCACAGAATTGTGAGAGTGGGAGGGCAGTGCCACGCTCACATGCTGCACATCTCTCGGTTAATTGATGTCGGACATTTCCACTGCTGTTGCATTCAAGGGAGCCTTAAACAATTTCACCCAAGGCCTTGGTGCAGGCCTCTGGTATAACCTTGCCTTCTGCAAATTGGTCCCATCTGGAGGTGTGGGGGAGCTGCCAAGGGCTCGAGCAGTGGAGGCCTTCAAGTAACCAGAAGGTTCTAGAAGCCCCGACGTCCCCGTGTACATGGAGATCTACGTGACCTCGATGCTGCTGATGTCAAGATAACATAATCTGACTTCAGAAGTCCTGCTTTTGGTGTAACAGCCACAGATCCCATCAGAGTAGCAGACTTTGTGTTTGGATAAGCAGAGCGATAGCTATGATACCGCTGAGGGACCTAGAGAGCTCTCTTTCAGAAGCTACCAGCTCTCTGTGACACCTGCCTGCAGTATTCCACTTGGTATTCCGCATAATCTATTATCCATCAGCTGTCCATGCCTATTCAAGTTACTGCTTCAGAAGTCCTCAAAGCAGAAATATTTTAATACTATTTATTATGCCATTGTAAATAAAACAGAAACATAAAGTTTTTGTTGGGGCCTGTTTTGGTGAATTTCTCTAAAGTATTGTTTTTTTTTTGTATTGTATAACTAGCCATTGATCTATGTTGTATTGGTATGGGGCAGGTGGTCTAGTGTGTTCATGTGTCAGAGATGTTGGATTGTTTTTTTTTTTTATTATTATTTGTATGGTTACCAAGATTTTATGACAAAAGCAACTTCAGTAAAAAAAGCACCAGCACATGTGGCCTTGAAAGAGGACAAAGCCCCCAAAGTAATAAATAATTGAAAGTTTAACTTACTAAGAGCATCTCTTACCTTGACACTTTAAGTGACTTTCCTGGATATTCTAATAGCACTTGTCATGTTTTAGTCCTTACCCCTTGCATTCAAAGTCATGGTCTCACCCTTAGTTTTCAAATCCCATTGCTGTGGTTGACAATTCAAAAACATGAATGGGATTACACCTCTTTTTGTCCTTGTCAATCACTGGCACCTTGCGCTCATCTTGAAGTCACACTAGAGACTGCAGGGAGAGACTGTCAGGTGGCATTAGTGTCCCACTGCCACAGCTAAAAGCCAACTTTTTAACATAACAAAAAACCCACTGATGCATTATTAAACGTGCAGATCAGGCACAATTTTCCGTGAAAGATCTTGGATCTTCCAGCGTTCGGGCTCGCGGTCAAGTCTCGCTCGTGAGCCCTCCAGTGAGCCGCAAGGCCGCGGCACGATCCCGCCCGCGTCGCTCACCATGAATAAACCATCACAGGAGCCCGAGAAGCTCAGCGGCGCACACCACAGAGATCCACAGCCTCGCCCAGACCGGGGGCTGGAACCTGACAGATGTGAGGTGGAGTGAGGGGAGGTGGGCAGATGCAGACGGGGTCCAGGTGGTCCCAGGCCCTTCCGCCTGGCCAGCAGTGGCTCATCGCAGCATTCACCTGATTGGCACTAATTGGCAGGCTCTGCTCGCTGAGACATGGGGAGAGAAGAGGCAGGAGACGTGTCCCCTGTGCTGCCTGCCAGTGATTTTTCCTCTGGTGGACTCCCTCTCCCTGACCTTGGGAACTTACACTACCACTGTCCTCCTCAGATCAAAGCAGGCAGCGAGCTGAAGAAAGATGTTGAGAAGTGAAGCGAATGGTAGACAGAGCTTTCACCGTGCGGCGGCCTTGTGTGAGTGTGTCATTGCTCCAGCCTGCCCGCTGACAGGTACTACCAAACTATTGTCTTTTTTAAGCTCTCACAGGTGCCTACACAAGTGCATGTCAAATCTAGACATAAAACAAGCTAACCACACAACTCCCCTCTCTTACTGTTCTCTGTGAGAGTGATTTACTGATGTACAATTTTCATCCAATTTTATTCAATTATTTACTTTCTATCAGTACCAGGAAATGAACTGTTTTGATTTTGCTCCAAACGAACACCTAATAACCCACGCACTAAAATAACACAACAGTTTTAAGAGCATCTCCAAGGCTATCAATTATTTCTGAGGTCCTCAAGCAGGAAAAAAAGCCTCTTGACAAAGAGGGTAGATTCACTGTATGAGGTGCCTACAATTTCACAAAACCCTTGTTTCACAAAGCCCTTGTTTGATACCAAGGCACTTGGAGGAAAATTGGCAAGGTGTTTTTGGGCTACTCTGAAAGGAGTGTGTCAGTCCACCAACCGGCTAATTGTGTCTCCACAGGGATTTCAGACATTACCTGTAAGCCAGCCAAACCACACCGAAAAAGAAAAGTCACTCAAGCAGTGGAGTCATGCTGACCACTTACACATGCATGACGCGGATCAATAAACAAGCTTGAGAATTATGAGACTGTAGTGGAAGTTTGTCAGATGCGAGCAGCACTTAAGTTTAACAAGTTTATATTTTTTAGAAAAAAGGAGAAAAGAGCAGACCTTGAGGTGTTCTCCACCCGATGCAACAAGCCGCTCTCATTTCAGTGACATTACAGCAGTCACTCAAAAAGCCTGTTTTTCTCCTGGTCTTCTCTGCTTGTTTTCTCTTTTATGAACATGGGTGACTTGGCCTTTTTCTTCCCTTTCAGCCAAATTGATCTCAGTGCTGGAAAGCTAATTGTTCAGGCATGTGTTCGGCTTCCTGGTGGAGAGTGGATGTGAGCCAGCCGAGGTCAAAGGTGGCCGTGACATGTTTTTCTCTTATTCTGAAATGGGGAGAGGCATGGGAGAGTGTCGAACACACAGATGAATGGGGCCTTCGTTGAGGCACTTAAATGTGGATGGGTACAAGCACCAACAAAGGCAAAAATAACCTGAGTGGCTTGTGGTAGCTCCTGTAAAGGCGATAGATGTCAGTACATCTGTCACAGTGAAAAGATGCTGAAACTACAGCCATCACCATTGCGGGCAGTAATGTCTCAGAGAAAAACCAATGTCACAATATTATTATCCATTACTATTTATGTTTTGACGACTGTGATTTAAAGTTGTATCCCCATTGACAGCCTTTATGAGATTGTCAGAGGTAGCTTTTGAAATTGGTGGTTACATTTCTATGAATTTAGGACATCAGATCCCAAAATTGTCCCAAAGACAAATTGGTTATACTGAGAAAAAAATATGTTCAAAAAAAAATATGAATTTCAAAGTGCACTACTACTTGCACTACTTAAATTTTAAAAAGGCTTTTGAAAAATAAATGTTGCTCTCAAACAGCATTGTCAAACATTTATAATACAGCTCAAGTGAACTTAATAATAGTTTTGTTATAAAAACTATAAAATGACAGATATCGTGATATGTATGGACTGCAAAAAAAAATGCAATGGAGAAAAAGAGAAACAGTAAAAGCACATTCTGGAAAATGAACAAATGAGCAGGGAGCATGACCATTGATTTTTATCCTTAACGTAAACACCAAAAATG
The DNA here is from genome assembly GCF_900700415.2 of Clupea harengus. Classification (NCBI taxonomy): domain Eukaryota; kingdom Metazoa; phylum Chordata; class Actinopteri; order Clupeiformes; family Clupeidae; genus Clupea; species Clupea harengus. The sequence goes on from NC_045157.1 coordinate 28,083,770, forward strand.
AGTGAGCCAATAAAATGAGCCATGGCTGGACCTGGCCACTGACAAAACCATAGGATGAAAGCAGACACCCCGCTGAGACACTAGCCCAGCGCTGTGGTTGCTCCATAGGAATGCAGTCATGCATTATATAGATGCCCCTAATCACAGAGTCCTTCACTGTAGCGCTCAAGCAGATGAAACACCCTTCTTTTGCGCATTTGCTGTACAGGGAAATACATTTAGAAATTTGACATTCTATTCAATACATATATGTTTTATGTGTTGTCATAAAAAATGAATATAAATAAAATACAAGACTTGAGTGTTTGCTTTTTTTTTCGGACAGTTTCCAGTTCTGGCAGCAAGAAAGCAAGGGCCCATTTAACAAAGCTTGTGTAATAGATTCTGGCATATCCCGCCAAGCACCAGCGGGGGCACAGACCTTCAGTAAGCCCAGCAGAGGGTCTTTAATTGATGTGGATAAGGAAATTATCTATACTCTGGTGATTCTGAGTGGAGGATGCTGAAAATTCAATTAAACCAATCTATTTTCTTAAAATATAAAGTGTGACCATGAGACTCACCTGCAAGGTGAAGACAGAATTGTCTACATTTCTGCATCATGGAAAATGTCTGCTATAAAATATTATCATAGACGTCTGATACATATGCTTATTGTTCAGATACAATTCAAGGATATCATTAATATTGCATCTTTAATGGACCAACTCTCAATACCCTTTGTATTATAATTTAAAAAAAATTTAAATGCACTTTTTTATCAGTAAAGTCACAATATTTACACTTTTGTAACTGGTTTCTTGACACAGCATTCAACTAGTTGGTCTCCCAAAGAAGAGGGTCTGATAATACACTGAAATTGTATATATGGTACTATAGCAATTTAGACACACACACACACACACACACACACACACACACACACACACACACACACACACACACACACACACACACACACACGCGCACAGATGGTGCTATAGAGCAGACAAACAAACTCCAAGAAAAATCAGTTGATCTGTGCTGTGCGGTAGTGGTAGTAGGGGGAGTCGAGGGATAAAAGCAGGGTCTGAATGGTCACAAACACCTCTGAAAGCCATCAGTGTTTTGGTTTTAGCTGGCTGAGGGAGAACCAAAGGGCAAGGTCATTCTCTTTTTTTCCCATGAAAAAAAAAGAAAAGGACCTTTGCAAGTTTGCTATCAAAACTAAAAAAAGAGACCAATCAGCTTCTTCACAAAGTGTGAATAATACAGGGGCTTTCACCTGAACAAAGTCAGTGAAAGCCACATTGGTTTAAGAGGAAGAAAAATGACTTATGATTCTGATTCAGTTTTCAAGGACAGAGACCCAGACCAACTACAGGCCCATTTGCCACCATTCAGACAAAAAGAAAATGGATACTCAAAATAACCTCTGATAGTGGGATTGTATGAAGTCGACATGCCAACAATGATAGTTCTGTTTGATGTTTGTGTACATCTGTACAGTGTCTGGTATTGATTTTCACTTGGAATTTCTGGCACCTGTAGCACTTCCTTGAATATAATAGTTGTCCAACAGAGCAAACTGAAATGCTGAGAACTTTTGTTTGTTGACAGCTTAGATTGATCATGCAGCAACACATTATTTAGTTAAAAAAAATCAATGACTACAAGGTTCCCTGTCCTAAAAGTGATAATCAGATTCTCTTATGTCTATGAATGTCACTAACTCAATATTCATTGGACCTGTATCAATTTATCATTGCCAGTTATGCCACTTGCCTGTTACTTGCTTGATACTGCATGCATCTACCATTAAACATCTCAATAAGTGTCACACACACTGTGACCAGTCCTATGTTTCTTGTAAACTCATTTCAAAACAAATGAAGTGACATGACACACATTGCCAGGTGGTGGCTGAGAGGTCCATCTTCACACTGACCCCTACTACTCCCTTCCTCCTCCTCCACAAACCTCCCATCTTAGTGGGAGGGTGAGTGGTCAGGTCTGTTTGAGGGAAGTGAAACAGCAGATGGTCTGTGTAGCCACCAGACAGGGCCTGACTGAGGAGGAATGATGAAACCTTACAGAGCAACACCACGAGCCCAGGACGACTCCTGCCTGCCTGGAAGGGAGCGCTGACCTCTTCGAGAGACCTCCTCCCCGCCGCACCGGGCGTCTCCCTGAGTGACTGAGTACAAAAACACGCAGTGATTTGTCATTGGAATAAACGTGGGTGACACGTCTGAGCCACTGCGTACCCAGGGTAGAGAAAGACCCCTACTGTCAGTATCATGGGGTACTCTGATTGCATACTTAATCAGCGATCAACCCACGAAAAGATCAGACGTGCTGGAGACATACAAACAGCGCTAACCACCACCGCCTCCCTCCTTGCTCCTTTCTCCACTCTGATGCGTTTGGGTGTAATGGATTTTTATCAGGCAAAAGTATCAGGGCTGATTTGACGAGTCCCCAGGCTGCTCTTGTATTCCTTTTGAAATCCTGTTCTTTAGTAGTCTTGCTCAAGTAGCCTGGGGCCATGGCCTTCAGAGATCACAATGTTATTAATATAAACATGTCAAACCGCATGCTGAAATTCAAAACAGAGGTGCCAAAGATGTCAAGGTGTCAAACTCCTGAAATATAAATTATGCTTTAGTATTCCTAACCACTACACAAAATATGGTTTAATGCAAAAAAGAAGGGAAAAAAACAGCTGTACGTGAATGCTTAATTTCAAATGGCTGCCTTATTTGAAATGGAATGTCACCAAGTGCAGGGCCCTGAAGGACTCTCCGATATCTCTATATAAAGTCAGGTTGTCAAAAAACTTGGGCACCACGAAATATAATGACCTATTCAAAAGAGAGGGAAAAAAGAATGCCAACTGTTGATGAGAACTTTTGATATAATTGTGAGAAAAGCAAGACAATCAGCACCAGTTTGAATTGTAGCTGCATGCGATTCAGTTTCTCAGTATATCTGCTTGCCGTGTTGCAACAATTTGTCTTTCAATGGGTTCCCAATTCCATCACAGTGTGTTAAATATAACAGACAAGCACAAATAGTAGATAACAGTTTATCTAGTTAGTCAGCATCAACTGTATATTCAAATATTTTTTTCTCCATTCTGTCCAAAGCATGAGATATTTCAGAATCTTTGTGTACCGTACACCTACAGCAGAACCAGCCTGCATATAAAAAGCACAGGAGAGCCTCATCAAGAGCCTTGAAATGCATGCTGTGCCATTTTGCATGGAAATATTATCATTTTGATTGCTTCCTTTTTTTGCTGCATGAAAAATGTCACGAAGAGCCTCTTTACTTCTCGTAACTGCAAGTGGAGGATGGACACATTATCTCTGCCCCGCCAGCTAATTTTGGAAGGAGAAACACAGCTCAGAAAATGATAGAGCAAGGTTTTGAAAAATAACTGGTATCACCCCACTAAATGTTTTCACCGTATGCCACAAGCACTTCCAGGTGCCTGTCACCCCCGATGAGTGTTAACATTTGACATAATGCTATGATACATCTGTGACAAAAGGCCCGAGAACAGGCCGGCCAGGCAGAATTACCTGATGTGATGTGTCACCTCTTCCGGTTTTCTGAACAGGCATTCGCTTGGGTGTGCTTGCTGCAGGCCCCTGAGTGTCAATGCACATCTGCCATTGCACCGAGCCACGGAGCACCAGCATGACATCTGAAACTAACCAGATATTCAGCAGTTTACACTTCAAATGTATTTTAGCCACTGAGCCCTGTGAGAGCAAACTGTCCATCAACAAAGTGGAGAACCTTCAAGCACTTACCTGCCTACTACAATTAAGTGAACACCCAAGCTCTTTCACTGTGTGTAAATACAATCCGTTAGGGAATGCAGTGTGTTATGAAAAGGCTTTTCATCTGAATTGACATGGTTAGTGGTATAGAAACATTATATAGTTCTCTGTAGCACTCCTGGTGGTATATAAAATATATCTTACTACTACAACAACAGAAAGATTGAAATCTAAGAGGCTTATGTAAAATACATTCACAATATTTAGTACAAAGAATGAGCTTTGTAAAGAGAAGTCAAACCTAGGAGCCTAATTAACCTACCTGCGTACTCCACAGAGTATTTTGATATTAGGTTTGAAAGGAGACACACATTTGGATGCGTCTTGAGATGAGAGTAAAACAATCTTTGCTCATGAACTCTTCAGCCGGTTCATTGTTCTTATCCACTGGCCTGGAATCTGCCAGGAGGAGAGGAGGAGGATGGTGGCTGGGCAGACCTAGGTCTTGGGTTCTGTATGTCCCAGTGGTTAGATGAACCAAACACACACACACACCACACACACACACACACACACACACACACACACACACACACACACCCACACACACATACACACACACACACACACACACACACACACAACCGCCTGCCCTGATTGCCCCGAACCGCTGAACCGCACCTTCCCCCCGCCACACTTATCTTCACAAATGCTTGGCTGTCAAGGGTCAACGTCGGGGTGGGAGAGAACCTTGAGCCCCACAATCCCCTCACCCCACCTCCAGCACACAGCCTGGAAGGGCAGCAGAGACCCTTGCAATGAGAGGTACTGCTGTTTTAGTCATGAGCTGCACAACCACAATATTACTTAATGACTCACCGTGGCACAGATTCACCAGTGAGCACAGGAGACGCTGGGGTCTGTAATCCCGTTACGATTTTGGCCCCGAGCTCAACAGCAGGCTAGTTAACAGTTCACTGAACCTCCCCCTGTCCATGTAGATTACTGACGGGCGATATTTACCAAGAACCAGAGGTCACCCACCAAAAAACACAAGAACCCCAAACAAATGCTGCCGCACCGGTCCAGATTAGGTCGCTTCTGGACTTGTGGTACTGAAGAGCACTGGAAATGCTCTGATCCAGAAGCTGGAAGCAATATATAGGCATGACTTTAAGGATTCAGATCCTGTGATATCTACAGGGATGCAGGCTGTTGACAGCACGCGCATGGCACAGGAAGGGGAAAGCAGGGCAGATATAGATGCAAGCCCATCTTCAGCTTACCCTTCCAATCTTGTTATAGCTTAAAAAAGCTGTTAATGTGAAATTTAAAAAATGATTCCCCCATGCATGGGTGTACTTCAAAAGTGACATCAAAATACTTTGATACAAAACATATATATTTCAAGTTGGAAATATTTGATATAAGTGCCTTTAGCATTCATGTAAACAACACCGATGTGACCAAAGCTGCATGATACTGGTCTTTGATCTTAGCTCCTAGCCTTTGATCTGGCTCTAAGAGTAAAAAATGTATTTTCCAAGGGGGGTATCAAGCAGCACGGTGGAATGACCCTGGCAGCATTAGGCAAACAGCAGATTAAGCAGCTCCCCTCAACCTGCAGCAGCAAACTGGACAAATAAAGTAAACATATTTACCAATCTGCCACATATAGGAAAAAAGCATGCTCAAACGATCTTTAAAACATTCCTTAAATTAGTGTACCATTTATAAACAAACACATGAAAGTTAATCAATTTCAAGCTAGTAGAAAAACAATTCAAAGACATTTATTGCAGCACTAAATTAGGACTGCCTTGGAATCACACCTCAGTTGCAAGCATTTAGTTCTCTGCTACCAGAATGGTCGCAAATAACTTGCACTAATTGACTTTGAAGGCAATTACTCTGATGGGGAAAAAAATGGGCGAGCGGAATGTTTAAAACCTAGTAGTGCTGGACGAAATGCATATTGATGGCTAGCATCAAAAGGACGGCCTTTGAAGTGGTGTGGTGTCAGTGTGTGATGGGAGTGCAGATAGGGAGCCCCAGATACTAAACAGGTTCTCCTCAAGCATCATTCTGTGGGCAAGAAAGGGGAGGGGAGTGTATTCATCCAACTTCAACCTTCACAATAAAGATAAAGCCTACGAGCCTTCTTCTATCACCCATCATTCAAGGATGGAATAATGGGGGGCATGAGGGGAACTCTAAGTGCGGTATTATCAACAAAAAAAAACCCCCGAAGCCCTCGGAGGGAAAAGTTCCATGTTGTGACTCTGTGGTCGGCTCGTAAATGCCATCCACTTGGAAGGATAATAATTATGACCAGAAGTGTCACTGGAATGCAACGCACAACTGCCATGTAGATGTTCTCTCGCCTGCTGTGGTTTCCAAATTGCTCACTCAGGACCCTCCTCAGAGGGCCAACTATGCCAGCTTCACAGCAGCGGTAGCTGGGCACTCGCATGTCGCCATCACAGGGGCAGTAGCCAAAGGCCTGGCTGGTCATCAATGTCTGACACTCTTGTTCAGTAGCTAAGCTCTGATGTTGCTTGTAATTTTGCTCCTCTTGTGCCTTAAGGGCTATGACAAGCCCATACCCACACTGAGCAAATCCCCTGGCGACATACTGGGGAGAGATGTGAATTTGCCGCTCCTCAGGGGCAAACATGTGCGCTGCAGCTTGACAGCCAAACACTATAATTCCCCACCAAGACCCCACAGTGCAAGGGGTCAACACAATATCACCATCATACAATGTGCTACTGGGTAAGCCTGCAAAAAATGTTTTTTTTTTTTTTTGTCTTGTAAGTTTACAGGGTGAGGCATACACGGGCTTAAATATTCATGTTTAATTCCATTTTGTCAAGCTGTAGAAATCCTACAACTCTCTGGTTCAAACTACTGCCCCACTCAGAGAAACCTTGGTATATCCACAAATAATGTCTAAAGAAAATAGGACCTTCTGATTCATATTTGAGACACATAATTGACTTCACCTTATTTAACCCTCTGACAAAAAAAGATGCCCTTAAAAATAATGTCATTTTCTAGACAAATCAAGCACTTTTTCAATACGGAAGGATAACAAGGATGATAAATATAAGAGGCTGTGTGTTCTCTGGTTCATACTATTGATTTTTCCCCTTTTGAAAAATACATTTAAAAAAAGGCTCGAAGCCATCTGACACCATGATCTGGCTAGACATACATGGGCAGCGCTGTGCCCTGAGGGTGTTGTGGCCCTGGAGAGAACATGAGGAGCAAAGGTTCTTTTTCACAAGACAATGTCCTGCAGGTTCCTCTCTCCACCATCCATATGAATCTCTGACCTCGGAGTCTACATGAAAGGCGCCACCACAGTTAGCAGCGGTCAGGATCTTTGGGGGCAAAATGCAATCTTTACACAGCCCTTACATACACCATTCAGTCATACTGCTCCACCATCCCTGTGCAAGGGCCTCCAGAGTTAAAAGTCTACTGACCTTCAACTGTATGTACCCAAAGAGAAATGAAAAAAATTGTAGACGATACCATCAGCTCAGGTTAATGCGCTATTAGAGTGGTTACTGCCTCAGCAACCTATTGTGAACCCTTTTCAAAGGCCCTTCCCCCCTATATTAATGAGAGCACTGCAAGGTAGACTTCTCTTTGTTAGCATCACTCATCAAGATGTTACTCCAAAGAAACAAGAACAAGGCACACACTCACTATGTATTTAAGAAATTGTGTACAACACATGCATATTAAAATGGCAAAAAGTGAAGGCAACATGGCTAGGGGGAGAAAATAGCAGTGATGTACTCATTTCATGTCAGTGCTTAGGGGAAATAACAGTAGCTACTGTGTCATTGCTGAAAGAGTGGACACTTCAAAAATAGTCATTTTTTTAGGAGCAACTTTGTTTCACAAGCATGACAGTAAGAAGTTTCCAAAACTTCCCATCATCCTAACCTGAAAATATTCGTTAACCACAGTTGCATCGATTCCTACCCAACAGGTGGTGAATTAATATATTCGACTGACCTTACATAAAGGACTGAACAGCTTGAAATTCTGTCCAAAGTCATTAGGATGTTTTGTGCATGACTGTGCCAAGGTTGCCTATTGATGTCTTCATGGCTGGTGTAGTGTGGCTATGACAAAGACATTGATTGAAACTTGGTTGCGTTTAGGACTGGTGAAATCGTACTGTTGTGATTTTTTCTAGCAATTCTTTTATTTGCAGTGACTGTCGAGCATTAAGGATGTTTTTGCTGCATGAGATCAATTTGATAAGTAACTCTCTATTTGGAAAAACAACAAAGAAGGCCTTTCAGTTAGGGGCCACAACAACACAGCAAAGAAAACACATATGGTCCACCGCCTACCATTTCTGAGCTGTTTCTTTTAGTGCTAGAAAAACAGCAGTCAGTGTTGGTGCATGGTATCATTCAGCAGGCATCTCCAACCCATAAGTCACATTTATGTCTGACCTATGGGAGGCAAGACTGATGGCTTCAGGAACCGGGACTTCCTCAGTGCCCAGTGGGGCCGTGGATGCCGGAAGCGTGGTGTGAGGGAGGCCACGCTATACTGTGTGACATGTGCATTCCCTCTGAGTTCCATCCCCCCGAGGGAATCAAGGGGGAAAGTCAGGAGGGAGGGACACGATGAGCCCCCTGTAATTTATGGGCAAATAGGCCAAAAGTGACTCCCCAAGCTGTGGCTCTGAGCCTTTGTGCTAGACCTCTAGGTGTCACATGAGAATAAAAAAAGCTTTGATGGGAGACTGACATGTTTTCTGCTGTTTCACAGATAAATCAAGGTCCCTGTTAAATATATTGCATTTAATCTTCCTCACACAGAATCTTTAACTTATCTGATGTACCTTACACCACGGTATAAATATCTGAGCTGAGTTTCCTGACAGATCCACAGTTGCTCTTTCTAACAGAGAAGTCAAAGCCCATGAAGCCTAAACAATTCACAGGTTCATCAGACAGGAGTCTATTTTTCTCCTGTCTACTTCTTGAGATTGCACCCATTCCCCCTATTTGTCTGTCTAGTTAGCCGCCGCCTCTCCCCTTCTCCAGCCCTCTGCTGTTATGGGTAGTGCTCTCGCCGGGGAGGAGTGAGTGCGCCCGCCATGCATGTGCTCAGTGTCATCTGACTTTTCGGGCTGGCTCGCTGATCTCCTCTGATGTACAGTACGTGACATGCCGGTGAGAGCCATCCTCTAATCAGAGCGATGAGGCGCGGGGGGAGCTGGGGTGGGGGGAGCGAGCGCAGCCCTGCCAGCGAGGGGGCCAGGGGAAGTCAACAAAGAGGCAGCTGTGTGCGCGGCACTCAGGTGGAATGAAGGGATTGGTGCGGAGGGTGGAAGCTGAGCAGAAGGTTAGCCGAGCAAAAAAGCCGGAGATGTTTGCATGCCTCCGCGGCCTCCAAAGCCCCCAATTACCTCCGCGGTCCCGCCGGCTGCGGGCGGCTTGCGTTCGGTGACTGGGCCAGTGGTGGCATTCCTCTCATCTGGGAGATTAGCTTTGCTCCTCCACCTGTCACTCGCTGTCACTTAGAGCCCCTGATGACCCCTCACCAGCAAACTACGGAGGCTTCACCATCAGCAGCATGTCTAGGGACCTCCTTACAACCTATAGCCTATACAGTCTAAAGATATTTTATACATTTTTAGTCTGCGCTTTATACATCTTATGTTCCCACAACTGTAAAATGTGTTGTTTAAATGATCCATTGTTAACGGTAAGTAGAAAGGATTTAACAAGCCTTTCATCATCTCTTTTCTAGGAAGTCCATTTAATCACCTCAATGACATTTCTCTGTGCCTGAGGTGAGGAGGGGCCTACTTGGCTTTTAATTACGACTGTCTGGCTCATTGGATGGATTACAGGAACAGGTTTGGTGGAAGTGTTTGTTCTTGAACGTGCGCTTTCTTATGTCTCGGGTGTGTGTGTGTGTGTGTGTGTGTGTGTGTGTGTGTGTGTGTGTGTGTGTTATAAGTGTATGTCAGCAAACCACAACTGTAGAAAAGTCCACAATCTCCTCAAGGACTACAAGAGCACACCCCTCTGCATGAGGACATGGTAGAGTTGGGGGAAAAGTAATAACTCTGGAGAGAGGAGAGAGCAAACACTGCTGTGGCGGAAGAGAGCGCTGCCTGAGGGGGAAGAAATCACCGCGCAGGGAGTGGAGGCAGGAACTACAGATAGAAATTACAGTGTCTATGGCTGAGCAATCAATACTGTCACTGAGGAATGGCACTGGTGCAAGACCTAACAGCACCTCCGTTATTGGGTACGTTTTCTGTGTGCTGACAACAAAGGAGGGCGAGAGGCAAGAAGACACAGGTGAAAAGACAGAGAAAGTGTATGAAATCAAGAGAGCGCAAAGTGTCGTAAGCCACAACAAAGAGTGGTAATTACATGCTCCAACATGAAAAGTGTTACTGGAGGGCACTGAATAGTCACTTCTGTGATGAACAAACCTGCATACGTGTATTTTATGTGGTATGGAAAAACACACAGACAATATGACATTTATGTATGATATAACAACCTTGTTGCAGTGAAAAACACCTCTGAAGAATTCCACAGTAAATGTTCTTTCTCATAGAATTATCCAGTCTACTAAATAGTCTGGAATAATAATATATTTGTATGTGATTCTTGTAATTTTAAAGGAAACTAAGGATTAGTTATGGAGCTACTTTGATTTAAAAGTTGTGACTAACACAGATGCCCTCGCAAAATGCATATGGATACTGCAGAACACCTTTTTCCTTACATGGTAGGTCTATTCTGTAAAACGGCTCCATAAGGTATGATAAGCCATTGGGGTTAGGTCTGTTTGTGTTACCATCTCATTCTCAAGCTATCTAAAAGTAGGCTGCAAATAAAACCAAAATAATAAATTTGACTTAAGGATCTCTCAGGGCCTACTGATGATTACATGATTTAAATTAATGATAATGTTGACATTTTATCAATCATGAAACAGGTAGCTCTGGATCTGTCAGTGACCATTAGGGCCTAACCATTGATCCGACAGGTTTTTTTTTTCCATGTTCAGTAAATCCAATAAATGTCGGTTCACTAACTCCTTGCTTACTCAATGAATGGAATCTGGCCAAAGTGAACTTGACCTGGTTACCAAAACCTCTGCTCTTAACTGCCCGCCTGCTTGATTATTGTAAAAAAAAGTAGACATATCTATCTGCAGTTTTTACATCTAAACATTTCAGAGTGCAGAAGTTTTCGTTGTCGTTACCTGTAAAAATGGACTGGAAGCAGAAAACTTGTACATTGATAGGCTAGCCTATAAATCCTGGCTATGACCCTTGTCGCATTCTGCGCTCACCTCATAGGCCAAATAAGATCACAGGTGTAGCCTACTTAGTTGTGACAAATCGTCACAGCTCCACGCTGTTCAACAGAAGTGACATTTAGCGACGACAACCATTGAGTGTGTTCTAGCTGTTTGAACAAAATTCAGGCTTCGTGACATTAGAGCAATTGCATAGGACATGAGCAGAAGTGGCACACTTGTCATGGAAAGTTGCAGAACGTTGAAAATCCTATCGGGACCAAGATGTTCAAAATCACTAACATGGCGTCGGTAAGACTGTTCATATCACTGTAAAAAGGATTTACATGTACATTTTACCTATATATATTAGTCAACAAGTGAAATGTATAGTAACTGACAGAATAACCTATATTGGACTACCTATTAGATCAAACTGCAATATAAAAAAAATGCATAAAATTAACAAAAAATGTGCCCTGCACTGCAATTTGCGCATGCGGTGACGCTGATTGTCACAAGGCAAGTGGATCCATCAGTTTGGCGGGAGTGCTGGAGTGTGCTGAATTAAGGGTAAGATTAATTCATGTTAATTATGTTTATTCATGTCATATTACATCATACATGCAAATATACGCATTTTAAAAGTAAGGTTTGTCACAATCTGCGTGGTCTGCGTGTTCCTATATTAGCTGAAATTTAAGGTTGCTAGCTGTATCTAGGCAGATGGTTGGTTGACTTCACGTTACTCCCTGCTAGTCTGTCATGGGTAAATTAACATGAATTACGGCTGGAGGCAAGAACGTGTAGAGCCTCCTATCTTCTACTGTCGTATTTGTTGGGTATGATTTGAACAAAGTGAAATGTTTTGCCTTATAGGTTAAACGTACCCTCCAACGCTAAATTAATGTATACCAACGTTTATGTTAGCTTGTAGACGTTATAGCCATAGACATCTATATATGTCTATGGTTATAGCTACCTGGTGCATAGGGGCTAACGCTAGTCTACTGCAAATTTGGCGCTCTTCGAGACCAACATTTGGATCGCTGACGCTTGTGTGTGACACATAGGAGTGACAGAGTAACTCACCGTTTAAAGTAGCCCAGTTCAGCTTAAATAGCTAAATCTATTTTCAGGGTTTTCATGGAGGCGTACTTACTGTTAATATTTCATTAACGTAACGGAAGCTTGTTAGCTCACGTTAGATTGAATTTGGTTGATATGCTTTAATAATTTGGTGGGAATGCTTTAACTTCGCCAGCTAGCTATCCTAGCTAACGTAGCGTTGCTGGCGAACGTTAGTTAACCTTCTCCCTTAGCTGAGTCATTTAGCAGAGACATAATGTTCGTTAGTTCATTAACGTTTTTTTATTCAGTTGTCAGTGAGCCATGGTAAATGAGTAGTGGTTTGTTTTGGAGGATAGACTCGTGTACCATTAAAGTGTGCCTTTTAGCTAACATTGAAATACTGATGGCAAGGTGGTATATATCATTTTTGTAAGTTAATGTTAGCTAATGAGTTACCTTGCCAGATACAATACTGTCATATTGATGGCCCAACTAAAATGCAGGACTCCTCATGTAATTATCCATCCTGTGTGTCATGCTGTGTGTTGTATCAAGGTACAGCCACCATTTTTGTCCAAAATGTAATTATTTGATTGTCCTTAGACTGACGAGTCAAGAATTGTAGTTGAACTGTTTTTTTTTATTTGTGTTAAACACAGCCAGATATACAACGCCATTTATTGTACAGAAGACCAAAGGATTCCGGTATGGATGGAGTAAACCTGGATGAAGTAGACCTGTCTAAAAAGTCCCCACCCTGTAAAGTAATCTAATGGCTTGAACATAACTGACATTTACATTTTTTTCAGACTTGGGTGTCCCTCAAAATTCAAATACACCTACATAGAGATGATAGAATGTTTTTTTTCTTTGTACTTTTTGAACATTGGTCAATAAAAATTGACATGATCAATATTGTCTCCTGTGTATGACGTATTTTTATGGTGAAGCTTTTACGTAAAATAAATCTAATTTCGATAACTAAAAGTGAATTATTTATATTGATTATTGTATGTCAGGTTTTTTAATTGTTAATGTAATTATGAAGTAAATAAACAATTACCTACTTGACATTTGAGCTCATATTAGGCCTACTCACCTTTTCCAAGTAAATAGAGGGGAAAGTGAAATATAAAGAGGTAGGCCTACAATTTAACCATTTTTTTTTTTTTTAACCGATACACAATATCCAATCTTTAACACAACCACTTTGTTGTGTTAACGGTTTTTACTTTTTATGTCAACGTTGATCAACAGTCAGTTGATTGAGATTCATTCTTAATTTGCTGTCGTAGTCCAAACAAAAATGTGATTGTCTCCATCTTAACCTCTTGACAAGGTATGTATTATCCTAATATAAAGTAGGATTTTACCTCCTATCCAAATGCAGCTACTGCCTTGAGTATTTGTGTGTAAGAGTATGTGAGTGTGTCTACTCATTCTAATATGGGGCTTTGTGCATGTGCGTTCATATCCATATTACAAGGTTTTGTGCCTGTGTTTTGTTTGATTTGAAACCCTCATTATGTTCCTAAGATAATTAACACATGGCTGTCTAATTATATTCAAGCCATATGACACCGGTGCATGATTGTCCTCCTTTTGTAACTTGCCACCAATTCACTTGCACTGGAAAAACACATGTCTTCACAGGAGGTAGGGTGAATATTTTAGCATCAACAAAGGCATTAGCAGTGTCAGGGTAGTTGATGCTGTTGGGGTTTTAGAGTGCACATCTGGCAGAAGCTGTGGGCGTAGCCAGTGGCAGCTCCCTTTCCCCCGTACCAGTCTCTACAAGGGAGCTGTCGCCCAGCTGATTTATGCTTTCCTAATGTCACGGGATAGCAATGTGGAAACTGTGGCATAAACACCCAAATGCCTCCAAAGTTCTGTGAATATGATTCAGAGACTAGGGAGGAGTGTTCCGAACCTCACTCCACCACTCTGTCCTCAGCACTCCCCATGGGCCGGTGAGATAGCCCAAATCTGGCTGTGCCTTGCCGTTACAGACACAAAGAGGTGATCATTACCAAGGGGGTTGGTGTTATCTCAAAGTGACATACAGCTTGCATTTTTAAGCCAATTTTTACCTTTTTTGTAAAAAGCAGGGCAGCTTCAGGTAATTGTCCTTGACTGAAACCACCAACCCGTCTCTCTTATCAGTTGTTATTTTACAAGTGCATTTGAAGCTTGACTCCAACCCTTTCCAGAGAAAGCTGGGTAATGGGTTGCCGATAAATGGGCTGTGGCCTTCAAGAAAGGCTCAGAAATACAAAAACTCTGGGAACTCTTGTCGGTGTAAAAATCTGTACATTGTGTTGCAATCCCATCAGGCACCATGGGGGGGAGCATTCTAATCCTACAGAGCATACCTCATTTTATACATTTTTCAAAGAACCCTTTAAGGAGGGCTTTTGCAGAAATAATGTTATGACAAATTAACCGAAAATCATTTGGCTAACAACTTTAGCTTGTGCCAAGCAGGCCCATGCTTGTGTATTCTGTTTTGGAGGCGAACCAAAGGCGGTGGAGTCCTCCAAGGAGTCCCGGCACCAGGGCAGGGTAGGCAGCTCTCTGAGGCTCTGAAACATTAATGCTGAAGCTGGATTACCAATGCCATCACAGGCATTGCGCTTGAGTATATTGATTTTCTTTCTCCACATCCCCCCCCAAAAAAAAGCAGTGGGGGTAGCAAGGAGGCAGGTCTGTTATGAGATGTCCAACTTCTGCTTTACTTTGAGACTTCTTGTCTATGTTTGTTGGTCAATTCCACTGTCGTGGATTTCCTCTGAGATTTCCGAGGGCTTCGCTCAACTGACAATCGCCTGGGGTGCTTTGGGAAACCAGTGAAATACTCAAGATAGTCACTTAAGCATTCAGAGGAGCACGTCTGTTTTCATGCTTTGCAACGATTAGGTATATATACGTCTTGACTTTGTTTGTTGCAGGGCAGAGTGCACAAACTGAAGACATGGTTTCAGGGTCAACCATATCTGACCAGTTGTCAGTGTCAAAGTGATAGCAGAATGCCTGAGCAGATGCTCATGAAAACAGAGCATGGAATGCAGTGGTGACGTTTATTCAGGGCCCAACAGCTCATTGTGGTGAGTTAAATAAAATTCACCACCGTTACTGTCTCATGAATATGCACACACTGTGTAGGAGGACACAAGTGGCTTAGTTTGCGATCTGATCATAGTGCCATCCAAAGAGCACTACAGCTCTGATACAGTGGCTTCACCACATCCTGTGAGCTGCGCAGATACCCGTGTATGCCTCAGCAATGCATCACGCCAAAGCCTCTCCGCAGAGTATTAATGACGGTAGGGAATAGCTCAGACCTTCGCAACAGTACATTGCCTAAGGGCTCTACAGCAACCAAGTATTGTTGACAAAAGGCACGGCCTCATTTTTGAGGGAGTACCTAATTACAGTAATCATGTGTGCATAGGTGACAAAGTCTAGACGAGGTAGACGAGAAGATGGGAGGAAGTAATCTGTTAAGACAGAATACGAATGTTGAACTCAAATGGTGGTTTTCTAATTGGTGGGACTGCTAATGGAAAGGAGAATGTTTTTTTTTTTTGTGGATGGCCACACTAGTAGGGACTTTGACAAGTCAGAGGAGGTGCTTACTGACCTAGCCAGGAGTGCTATTCCTCACCCCTCTCACTGGGTCATTAGTCATTTAAAAGAGACATTACTTGGAATTCAAATGCTTATGTTGCCACAACAAGCATAAGTAGACATTATTGAAGTGAAAAACTGAGTGTTTACACGGAGATTCGTTTGAAATATCCACCGGTCCAGCAGTGCAGTGTTTCTGCTGTACAGAGACAGGAGGGAGGGAGGGAAAAAAAGAGAGAGAGAGAGAGAGGGAGGGAGGGAGGAGGCTGAAGAGTATTGATGATGTGCTGGCAGCGTTGTGAGGGCCAGCCTGGCTCTCATCATCTGCGCTGTGAACTGTAGGCGTGCACCAAGCCCCTCTCCTCCCGCTCATGTCAGGTAGCGTGAAACCTGATCAAGAGAGAAAACTGGCATTACACTCTGGACAACCGGCCCTCGCCGTTTGAGGCATTATTTATAATTTAAGACTATATTTTCTATCCCAAGCACAAACGGCAGCCTGTCGGGTTCATTTGAGAACTTGAATTGCTGTGTACGTTTTCTACAAGGTAACTTCAGGACCTGCATATTAACAAGGGTGATTCCGGACACCATTAATGACATTTAATCTTTGGTCTCTGCCCAGAGTTTTTTTTGATTTATTCTCTCCTTTATAAGATGAGGTGAAATATGAGAAACTCATAACAGCAGAGAATTTTATCTGGTGTTCTTGGCTGGAAACCAGTTGCTCCTGAGACTGAGGGGAGGACGGAGCCTGAGAACTTGGCTGTTCTCCGCTGGCATGTTCCAGGAGTGTGGGGGTCGACATAAGTCTATCTGAGCAACTCGGCATTCTTTTCAGTTTGATAGAATTGGAGAGCTTTGGCACTCTTTCTCCTTCCTCTCTGCCAGTTGAGTGTGGTGCTATACAAAGCACTATCCTATGAGTCTGGGGAGCTAAAATGATTAGTTTTAGGTAATGTTAAGAATAGTATGTCTATTTTCTGAAAATGTGTGTTGAAGATGTGTACGGAATGTGTTGTGAGCTACTGGAAAGACATTTGAAAATGTTTTAACAGTTTTATACAGCTACTGTATCTACATGCAAGATTGTGAGAAAACATTTTGAACTGAGTTGAACTGAGTCTGAATTCATAGGTGGAGATTCTGCCTTCTTCCGCACAGATGATTAAACTCTAGTCACGAAGCACCCATTTATGGGCGGCAGGGACGTGAGACAGAAAGCCACATTAGGTGCCTGCCTTGAAATGCTGATTGATGTAACTTTGGCTTTTGCAGCCCTTTGGCATAGGTGGAACAGGTGTGACTCTGCCACAGAGTGGAGCTCAGACAAGCTCCATCACAGCACAATGAGGTCATTGTGTAACATCAACATTCTTGCAAAAGGCCTCAGCTTTTTACAGGCTGCGTTGCTAAAGGTAGCCATCTGGGAGCTGGGAGATCCAGGTGAGGAGGATTTGAGCAAGATTTGCCATATAAAAACGCTGTGTGCAAACCAGCTGTGTGGAGACTCACACCCCCTAGCCAAAGTCTACAAGGTCTGGTAATGTGTTGGCAAACTGAGGTTCTCTACCCCCCACACCAGTGTTTAAAAATAGTTACAGGGAATGTATGCCCCGAGTTGTTTCCTCCTTAGTCACTGTAATGACAAATGAAAACCTGAAAATCATAACTCGAGGGGGTAGTTTTCCCCCTCACTCAGAAGCACTTCTAAGAAATCACTGCCTGCCTGTACAGACCTCGCAGATCATCACTCACTTTTGAGGGCCTTTGTCATTGTTTTGATCCCGCTTGAGCCAGTTTTACCTTTTTTTCTCCTTTTCAGTAGTTTCTTTTTTTTTTTTAACAATGAGACACATATCTCTTTTCCTTCTGTCGTGTTTTGCCCAGGAGACCATCGGAGAACTGGGACTGGCGAGTGTCGAAAAAAGTGACAGAGACGTGTATTTTTGTTAGCACAGGGTTGGGTGTCTGGACGAGGTCCCTTAGCTGTTTTATAGTTTAACCAGCCTTGACTTGCTCTGTGGTGACATGCATCTGCTGACTCGGAGGATCAGTGCGTTAAGCTCGGGGCTGACTGGTGGGCCATGCTTGAAAGACTTTTGGCATGTGCTGGTGCCTGCATTTTTCACCCTTGACTGAAAGCATATGCCGCGCACAATCGAGACAGTGTTAGCGTGTGGGTCCCAGGCAGCTTCCTACACATCTGGCAGCGCTTGGCCCCCCTTCCAGGTGAATCATCTCCCCCGGGAGGGTGGCTCGCAGTGCTGTGGCATCTGCAGAGTGGCAGGAAGTGTCTGAATCTGTCGGAGAGTGATTTCTATCTCCACATGCTTTTCCAATTTCACCAGAGCTCCCTTCCCCCATCCACCCCTCCTTGAAACCTCCACCCCCACTCCGTCCCTTATTCCCCCCCACCCCTGTACCCCCAACCCCATCACACCCCACCTTCCTGCACTTGGCTCCCGGTTATATGATGAAGCCAGCCTCAGATGAAGGAACGGATGGCTGATTTGAGGGGAAGAAAAGGGAGAGAAAGAGAGAGAAAATTATGTGTGACCCTTAAACGGGTGTGTCACGGCCAAGATGGGTAATTATGTCCTGTAGCCTGATCTGCAACAGCAACCGCACAGGCTGTGCACCTTGTATCACGCTGATTATTTCTGACACAAACAGATGTACATGGTGTTGTCAGTGGCCATGTGGGAGTAGCATGTTGAGACCTTTAATGGAAATGAATATCTCCTCACATTACAACAAAATAAATGTCAAAATGTCTCAAATGTTAATTAGGTTTAACTCCGAGCTCTATTATTTTATTATGTTGGAAATTATTTATTCTTGATCAGTAAACATATTTTGAAGTTTTCTCGCATTTTAATGAAGGTTTTGGTCACCAGGCACGGACGGTGTGGGTAATAAAAAATGAATTATAATTATAATATCTCTGCGGCTTGTAAACAGAGTGTTCAGTTTCATCGTTAACGCAGGCAGATTCCAGGAGTTTGGCACTGCACCCTTTCAGAGAGGAATTCTGTTTGGGTTTCAGATTTCACTTCAGAGGCTGGGGCCAGCGGTGGGGGTGGGGTGGGGTGGGGGGGCGCGGTGGGAGAGTGGGCACCCCAGTGGTCGAAGCTCTTTTGGTGTCAGAAGATGCAGACGTGAGTGTCACCCTTTGCATTTGTGGAAACATTGAGCAGCTTTCCTGCGGCCGCGGTGCCCACAGTGGTGAGCCACAGCGGTGCTTAGCGAATCATCTGGAAGCCTAATGAAGGCAGAACTTTGATTAGCCGTGAGTGTCAGATGGGCCAGTGCGCTCGCTCATGCTCGCAGAGGTCTGTGATTGGCAGCGGGTGATGTTTGTGCGCTGCTGCCGAGCAGGTTCACACCCCCATCCGACCCCCACCCCCACCCCTGGGGGGATATTGGCAGAATGGGGGCCCTCCCGCCTGTGACCCGATTTCCTGCTCCTTCGAGGGAGAGCGTTAGTGTCAATCTGGAACCTCCTCTGGCAGACAGGGACCTGCTGGTCATGGTCAAAACAATAACACCTCGCTGATAATTGCCATCCAGCGACGACCCCGACGATCTAAGCCCAGTCTGTTGTAAAGGGAATTTTTTTTTTTTTTCTGTTTTTTCAACCTAAAGCTACTTTTGTGCCCTGCTCTGTATACAAAAGGTTGACAATGTATGCAATTGGGAATGTGTTTGGACACATATATTTCAAATTAAATTTGTTTTGAAGCAGAATGTGGCTTTTCGCATGAAATGTGACCACAGAAGCTTGCGCCTCGTATTTGCCTGCCAACAGACCACAGTGTCATAGCCAAAGGTGCCGTTCAGACTATCACCAAGCTGCCTGTCAGTCCTGCAAGCCCAAACACGGACCTCTCGCCTCAGGCCACAGCGTACCTCTCTACTCCCCCCCCCCCCCCCCCCCCCCCCCCCCCCCCCCTCCCTCCACATGCTGGGGACCTGATCAGGAGATAGTACTCTCAAAACATTCTTCACAAAGCAGAGCTCCAACGACAAGGAGTGACAGTTGCCAATGATCAATGGAACCCCAGACGAGCTGAAGAGCAGTTTCCACGTGTATGTGTGTTTGTGGCTCCTCGTTTCAGGATCCAACTGCTCCTGTGGAGGTTTTGGTTGCGTGTGGAGAGAGATGGGTCGGCCTTTCATCTGATTCGATGGTTAATTGGTGCCTGGTGGGCTTTTTCTCAGGTCAGGAGCGAGGAGGTGGAGTCTGTGGTGAGGAGACGCAAACAGACAGCGTGAGCCAAAAGGCAAAAACCCCACCAAACACACACTCGTCTCTCCCTCTCGCTCTTAATGAGACCTAAACAATATGGAGGCACGCACATGCTGGAAAACAATCTTCTGTTCCTCTCACTGTCATACACATCCCCAGTTATTCCCCATAGAGAGGCCAAGTTCACACCGTCGCATCCGTCACAGACACCAGTTGTCATAGGGTCAGGGTATGAGGCACCAGTACCAACTGGGAAAATAAATAAAACTTCTAACCTTTGGTCAACAACCCAAAGCTCTTCTACCCTCAGATACCAAGCAGCTTCTCGATCATAGATTTCATTAGAAAAATCAGTCTGATTTACTGGCTTTCACACGCTGGGGCACCGTAGTAACATAGGGGATTTCTCCTGAGTAGCGATGGCAGTCTCCCAAAGTGACACCCAAAGGCATGATGTGAAAAATGTATGAAAGGTGACATGTAAGAATGAAATTATTCTCTTTGTGCTTGGCAGGGACATTTCAGCATTGCTGGGCTCGTTGTGCGTGTGGTTTGATTCAGTTTTCAACAAGAGATCACATGGCTGTCAGAGGGTCTGACCATGATGGATGTGCATGCATAGCTGGCTTCAAACAGACCTCAGAGTGTGGGGCCTCGGTGCCTACTACTGGCTGCTCTGGGTGGGAGATGGGAATCTGCACTCCGGCGCTCACTCTGAGAATGAACACGACTGCAGATGTCCCTCTGTGAGTCATTAGCCTCGGTGGCTGGGGGAGAGTTCACTGGAAAAATGTGTCTAGGTGGAAGGGGAGTGCAAACAGGCAGACGGGGGTCCAGGGGTCAGATGCAGGCTGCAGCGGAGAGGTCTCCAGTCCTCCCCTCCTCTGTGGCTTTGACTCACTGCGTACAACACATCCCATCACAGGTCAAGCCCGGTTATTCATGTGCGGTTTTACCCCGTGTGACTTGATTTCCATGAACCCATCTGAGCCATGTATTGTGTCAAGCTTGAAAGACTTCCAGGTCACACAGGGTGGGAATTTTACTCCTTAGTCTTTCATGTGTTTGTAACCGAGGTGTTGATTTGAGATAAGAATTGTAACCCACTGTAAAGTGACACCTTCTCCCACCCCCGTCCGGAGTGAGGGCAAAGAAGGATAAAGATGGTCATGCTTTTATTTATTTAGTTCGTGAGCGCTGTGCAGTTCCACAACTTTGCAGGAGTATGGTTTGAAAGGTCATTTGTGGTTTGCATACGAGGCTGTCCTTTAGAGTTCCCCACTGCTCTGCGTCCACACGTTCAGTGCTGGACGTGACAAGCTCTGAGACTGTTCCCCACTGCTCTGCGTCCACCCGTTCAGTGCTGGACGTGACGAGCTCAGAGACTGTTCCCCACTGCTCTGCGTCCACGCGTTCAGTGCTGGACGTGACGAGCTCTGCGTCCACGCGTTCAGTGCTGGACGTGACGAGCTCTGCGTCCACCCGTTCAGTGCTGGACGTGACGAGCTCTGAGACTGTTCACACCTGCAGAGGTGGAATCCTCTTTCGTTCCAGTCGGTTCTTATCTCAGGTCGGCGAGGCCATGTGCATAGTCTGCATTCCATTCAAATGTAATATTGTCATTACATGCTCTAGATGTGTAACCTGCTTCCTACGGGAAAGAGCTTTTTTGGATGGAGGGATATGTTTCACTGCTTACACTGACACTCCTCACAGCAAACACTTCCCATTCTCACTCCTTGGCTCAACATTATTTATATCCTATCCACCCTTATGAATGAAAGTTTTTTTTTTTTTATTACTTGATTCATGACTGTCAGCTAACATTACGACAGCCCAGTGAATTGCAGATGTGCACACAAGGATAGCATCACTCCAATCCAAACTTGGTGGTTGGGAACTGTTGAGTGATGTCGGGCAAGTCAGTAGTCGGATAGTGACTGAGTGGAAGGCCACCGGGTAACTGTGGCCCCCGGGGGCCTCAGGGGCCTGTTGGCCAGGAGAGGGCGTTCCCCATCACTGCAGCCCAGGTTAATGGTGGGCGAGCCTGTGGCCAAGGGCCACCGGTGTCAGCCCCTAGTAACGATCCCCCGCCCCCCGCTTTGAATGCTAAGCGTTGTCCCCCGTTGAAAGATTCCAGAAACTTCACTAGCGCTCAGGGCTCCTGGGTCACTCGTTTGTCATCATGACCCCTGACCTGTGCAGGCCAGCGTGCCGGGAGGAATGTCGGAGATGTTTACCTTGGGTGAGACTGATGGTGTCCAGGTGGCTTTTTTCGTCAGTAGTCTCTCACTCTCCAGCCAGGGGTTTTCAGGCTCAACCTTTAAACCTGCCAGCCACAAATACTGCAATAAACCAAACCCAGCTCCTTTGTACTTGTAAACACAATCATCATATTCGCGTCTCTTAAAAAAAAAACTGTTGACCAGTGATAATTCAATCTAAAACAGAAAAAAAACACTACACAACAAACTGCATCTAAGTTGCATGAAACAAGACTTGTGCTGTCTGTGATCCCCTCACATAGTGACACAGGAATTGGAATGCACCCAGCAGAGAGAGGGGTATTGATTAGTCCTCTCAGGCTTCTTCTGCACAGCTGTGTGGATGCACTCCTCTGTTAACTGACCCTGCGGCCGCACCCCCAGCCCCCGAGCTTAACTGCAGGGCAAAGAGTGGCGTCCATAATGGACAAACCAAAACAGTGTCATCTATCACTCGATCATTGGCTCTCCCAGGATGGCTTTTTGAAGTGCTCTCTCTGGCTGGAACTTCTGGAAAGTTTTTTCCCACCACCTCCTCCCCCACCCTGGCCCCCACTAAAGGGGCCATTAAACACCGTTGTAATGCAAACAGTAATTCTAAAGAGACCAAACAGGTGTCAGATACTAGGGGATGGTGCCTCTAATGTAGCCATTACATGAAGCGAGGGCAGATTATCATAAAAGCATCGCTCTCCTAATGTGGACACGTCTGATCAATACCAGACAGGCGGGATGGAGAGGCCAGGAAGGGAGCGGGGTGGGGTGGGGTGGGGTGGGGGAGTGCTTGTATTAATCTTTCTCCATTCTCCGGTGACCTGATCATCACACTGTCCTCACCAAGACAGCACAACACAAACGGAATAACACACTTAGAAGGTGCAGATACTGGTGGTAGCAACACTTAAGTTACCGTAAGACACACTCACACTAAGTCAGAGAGGGGAACCACCCATCAAGTACAAGCTTGACTTGGGACTAGACGCTGTCAGCAGAGCAGTGCCACTAAAAGTGACTCATTTCCTGTCTCTTAGTCAACATTATCTCCTGCGCTGTTCGGCTGCATTGCAAAATCAATACTAATCCACTGCTGGAGTTTGAAGTGTTAATCTTTAGCACGCTTCGGTTGCTCAGGAGATACCTGCTGTTACCCTGCATGGCCTTTATGTCCAGCGCCGTGTCGGAGAGATGTCACTCTTCCAGATGGATCTCGCTAATCATTCTAATTTAATCCCGTATTCCATCGGTAACTTGCGCATCGAAACCGGGTAGCGTTTCCTCCAGTGTCTCCAAAGTGTGAGATCAAGTGAGACTCGGCCTGTTTCATCAGTCACCTTTTGCGCCGCACATTAGAATCCGCAGTACACCCTCACTCGCACACATTATTGTATTTGGTGTGTTTTCGAAAACCCAGTCTCTCTGGGAATGTTCTGACCTGCGGGTCTGCGTGGTACCTCTCAGCACAGTTGATATTTTTAGAGCTCGGACTGTGAAATTAGCCACCCTTTTTACTTGCGTGTGGAGTGCACTCAGAGGACGCCCATGCTTTTACTCACTCAGTTTTGTATTAAACTGATCGTCATTAAAGCGCCATGAGCCCTCTCATCAGAGCTGAAGCGTGCGGGGAAGCCTTTTTAATACGCCTCGTGTCGGAGGAGTGCACTTGAAACAGAAATGCCATTTTCGTTTCCAACACACCACGTGAAACAATGACTATATTGCACCGAGCACCCGTCGTGTTTTTATGTCAACTTTTTAGTATCCAGCATATCAATGGCTGAAACTGTAACCAAGCCTGATCGCACTGGTCAATCTGAAACAACAGTGATACAACATTCATGTAATTTGTTATCATGGCTCCTCTGTATCAAATAACTGATTTCAAGGAATTCATCTCTACAATAACTCATTTGGAATTTGATGTTGTTCCTCCTCTGCAATATGATTTAGATTGACCTTGTACAGTTGCTTCCACTGAAGAATGAGCCAAAATCACCGGTAAATTCCAATCATTTTGAGGTGAGGCCGGTGCCTGGTACCACCGCTGACATTGGCCCCTGAGAAGAGGCAGTAACAGGTCCCCCCTTTGGCCTTTTTATTGTCAGTTAAAAGTGAAGGCAGACACATGGATGTCTTTACAATGTGCAGAGTGGCTTGAACGCCAGCCGGCCTTGTCTGGGCAGGTTTGCTGCATGCACCTCCAATGACATGTCTCTGCATTTCCAACACAAATCCAGACAGAGTCCTCTCATAATCCGTGGCAGAAATGGTGCAATTGTGTAGCTGGGGACTTTGCAATAGTCCTTGTTTCACCAGTGTGGTTCCCTGACATTAACCTTGTACATGTTTGTGCGGTCTGCTTGATCACTAAGTAGACATTTTGTTCCACTACAACAAAACAGTCAACTTCTGTATATTTGTATTTCAAAAACAGTGATTTGGCATTTTTTTAAATTGATTTGGTGGTGATAGTTCCTAAACAAACCATACTTGCTATTCTTTCAAATGTGATCATCTGATGAATAGTAAATTTTTTTTTCTTACATCATCTTCTGAAGAACATAGACAGGGAGTGCAGATGTGAACATGGCTGTTTCCCCAAGTGGGCACAAAACAAACATTTAAATAGCCACCTAGACCTGTCGGGATAAACATGCACTGATGCATTACGCCCCACCGTGAACACTGCCCTGGAGGGAGGCACCCATCTTGGAGTAATTCTGTTTAAAAACAGCAATTTTACATCCAGAAGCCTCTTAATCCCAGCAATTTCTTGGGATTGATTTTGTATGCATCCCTTGGGTGTGGAATAAATAAAATGTTTCTGGCATCTTTTCTCGACAGGACAACCACTTCAATCTTGTGCTACATGCCCGGTTGAAAAGCATCCCGAGTGTAACCTCATAAAAATTTTCTTCTGACAAAATAAAAGCTTTGATCTTCAGTAAGTGATGCAGTTTTAATTGAATATTTCAAGGTTTATTAGTTACACATTAAATAGGTATGGCCTGGTCTGGGTCTGTTGATAAAACTTGAAAAGAGATGAAGATTCGGGCCCATTAGATTCCCTAACTGCCTCATGGTGGTGTTCCTCTCCCAATTACAGAGCCCCTGCAGTTAGTCAAAACATACCTGTTAAAACCTGCATTGTAATTTGTGGATTAAATGCCGCGCCTAATGGGTTGGAGCCGTGGTGGAGGAGCCCTCCTCTCCGCTCCTCGCTCTCCTCCTCCGGGCTGCTTCGCTCTGGCCTTCTCTCCCTGCTCAGTGGTCGTCCTCCTTTTCTTCCACTTGCGAGAGGATGTTTTTACAGCTTCTCATATGAAGTTGAAGTAGTGGAATGGTCTGACCTCCACTACATTATCGTGCCAATCAGAATATCCCGTTTTAGCCACAGAACCCATTTGACCATTGTTTTCAATTCCATTTATCTTGGAAATGTGTACTTAGGTCCAATTAGAGAGGAAAATGGGGTAATGTCATAAGATTTTTTGTCATAAACTCAACACCTTGATAGGTGGGCTTTGGTTTTTGATTCTGAGTGATTTAGGTCTCCTGTGCTTCTTCACAGTAAACTTTAATTTTTTTTTTAAATCTTTTTTCCATATTTTCCCATCACAGCCCTCACACCTCTTCTACTTGCTAAGTGTGTATTTTGTGCCAGGTGTGATTTGGACAGTGGCCGTTTGAGCCTCGTGATTTAAATAAGCACGTCCTTTTGTGATTGCTGATAGTGACACACTTAAGGAAAAATAAAATCACCGGCAACTGACCTGCACTTACATGTTTGGGGATACTGGGTCCAGGCGGTGCTGAGTTCCAGTCAGCACAAGGTACAACTTGTTATCGGGACTGTTCACAGAGCAGTGTTGAGACACACACACGCACGCACGCACACACACATACACACACACACACACACACACACATCCGTAGTCAGAGCTCAACTCTAGGGTGAGCTCTGTGCAGGGCTGCATTGATTTAATGCATTACTCAAGCTGCCTTGGAGAGCCGGGGAGAAGGAGAGAGGGAGAGAAAGAGAGAGAGCAGAGAGGGAGAGAAAGAGAGAGAGAGAGCAGAGAGGTAGAGTCTCTCCTGACTGCATTAGGAGAGCCTGGAGCCTTTGTGATTCCTTTTGATCAAATCTCTGTGAAAGATGAGTGTCATGCCCTCTTCCAGCCAGCTGTGAGGGGACTGCCCTGTGACTCGGCGGGGGAGGGTGTGTGTGTGTAAGTGTGTGTGTGTGTGTGTGTGTGTTGTGGGCGGTGGGGGTGAGCTGGAGGGGGGGCATGCTCCAACACACCACGCTGGGGCTCGCCGGGGAGAGAGAAGGCAGCTCCTGAGGTGAGAACGCCGAGTGGGAGGGTGGGAGGATCTCATTCCAATCCCCTGTGCCCAGTTTCAGCACACTGCACATCTTGAGCAGTTTAGAGCCAGACCACGGACAGAAAAAATAAGGAAGAGGGGGAGAGGAGTGTAGAGAGAGAGAGAGAGAGCGAGCGAGAGAGAGAGAGACCGAGAGATCGAAGGCATGTGTAAGAGTGGCACGTTTGTTGTTTTTAAAACGCGAGGTAGTGCTTGAAGAAGAATGTGTGTGTGTGTGTGTGAGGGCGAGAGAGTGTGAGTGAGTGAGTGTGTGTGTGTGTTTTGTGTGAGGCTTCAGTGTTCATGTGCGACAGCCTGAGAGAAGCGGCGTGTGACGGCTCGGCAGCCGTACTACTTGTGCAGACAGGAGAGTTGGAGGCATTTCTTTTGTAGGGACTCGCAGGGAATGGCAAACAACACAGTCTGCCTGGGAACATCCATTTCATAAGAATGTCGCAGGTAAGGAAGATATCTCCATTACTCTCGCTTTCTCGCTCTTCTTCCTCTTTCCTGTGTCCTCTACAATGTCTTCACTTTACAGATGGGTTTGAAAAACTTACCAGAGAGGAGCTGTAGGGCTGGCTTGCCAAGCGGAGTTTTGTTATCTTAATCTTTTTCAAAACTTTTGATGGATGTTTTTCATTTATTTAACATCTCACATGCTCACAAAAATTGATTATCCTCTCAACTACAAAAAAAAACATAGGAGGAAAATGCAGAAACTTAAATATAATGAGTTGTTTCATACCTCTTGAATGATTGACAATCTATAATCCTTCTGTAATGATACGGAAAGTGATAAATTCACACCTTTTTTTGTAGAAAGAGAAACATATCTAATGATTTGTAGACTGTTGCTGTTTAGCTTAGGCACTTACTTTCACTGTGGCTGAGTAGCTATCCTTCTCTCTCTTTTTCTCTCATTCTCTCTCCCCCTCTCTTTCATACACTTACTTACTCTCTCTCTCTTTTCCTCTTTTCACTCTCTCCCTTTTCCTCTTTTCACTCTCTCAAAGAAAAAACCTACATTGCCATGTTTTCCTTTTAGTCCATCTCAGCTGGCTGCAAGCCAGGCACTATTGGAATGTAATTTAAGACCGGCGTAATGTTTTGTCGCAGCCTTAATGCAACAATTAGCCAAGCTGTCAGTGTGCTTGTTTGTGTAAGTGTCTATGGCAGACAGCTTTGTACTGTACTGTATTTGTACTGTGGACAACCACAGCTTGTCAGCAAACTCATGCAAGACTCATCAGATATAGAGGAAGTCAAGTTTCATTCATTCAGCGCTTCCCAAACTCTTTTACCGAGTTTATCTGGAGGCATCAGTGTTGTTTTGACTCCTGAAGATTTTATGTTGACAAGTCTTTGATTTGTTTTCCTTGTTATCATATGTAGTCATGTATGTAGGCTTGTAGTGTGGAACTTGAACAGGATCCCACCCCGTTGTCTTCCCTCTTGTGTGCCGTTTCAAAGATAAAATGTTTAAATAAGCGATTAACTCTGAGGACAGGAGTGATCAGGAGGAGGGGAGTTCCCTGTCTCCGCTCACACCAAAGGATCTCCACAGGAGAAAAAAAAAAAGGAAAAGAAGGGTGTTTTTTTTTTTTTTAAGACAGTGCTGCACCTCTTCAAAGATTTTTCAGCCCTCTAAAGCCACTTGGGCAAAGCACTGACACTCACATTTCGCTGTAGCACCTTTCTAGAAAAGTCTATCAAGCAACAGCAGCAGCAGCTCAACAGAGAGATTAGAGCTGTATTGTCTGTGCTGTTAGCTGTCTCTCCCTCCTCCGCAGGTGAACCTCTGGCCTCCCAGTCCCTATGAACTGTGTGGGCTGTCTGTGTGAATCCTTTCTCTCTCTCCCCCCCCCCCCTCTCTCTCTCTCTCTCTCTTCCCCTCCATCCCTCCCTCCCTCTGCTAACTGCGAGTCGTGTAGAGTAGGGCCCCAGGGCGTGCTGAGCTGAGCTGCCTGGTGCTGCGCTCGGGCACCGCAGCCTCAGAGCCCCGCACTCGGCTTCATTAGTTTCATGATGGTCCATCAGCGCAGGGGCCCCTCCGCTGCAGGCCCCGTGCAGCCCCTCACTGCGCGCTCGCTCTCCTGCCACCACCGACACCGCTGCCGACGCACCACCATTGTAGAGGGCGGCTTGCGAGGATTTGTCAGCCAGATGTGACAAGATTGTCAAGAGGCAGGGTGAGGAAAAAGAGTGAGGGAGGGAGAGGGAGGGAGGGAGAGGGAGGGAGAGAGAGGGAGGGAGAGGGAGGGAGAGTGAGAGAGAGAGGCAGAGAGAGAGAGAGAGAGAGAGAGGGAGAGAGAGAGAGGCAGAGAGTTGGGGAGAATCTGATATTAATCAGTGCATAGCTCGAAGCCAAACTTTCTCAGACGCAGTGTACTAACATGTTCCTCTCATTTACTGCCTGTCTTTGTGGTCTATGAGCTGCCACTGTCTCCACACTGCAAGCGGCAGAGGTGGTGGGTGGAAGCAGTTAGGGGCTTTTGTTTGTTTTTGTGCTTTTCCGTCTGCTTTTGGGATCGGTTTTTATGGTCATATGGTCAGCACAAGCTTCACATGGAGATCCAGGTAAAATCATCACTGCTTTAAATCTTTAGTATTTGTCATGAAGAGATCAATGCTTTTTATTTTTGTTTGTTTGTGTTTTTTTGACATGATGTAGTGTTGTAGGCTAAGAACACAGCTGGACATTGCAGTTGTGTCTTCAAGATTAGTACGTGTATGATGTGCTCTTGCAGCACCTGTCTGTCTGTCTGTCTGTCTAGTGAATGGTGTACTTGTTTCTCTTCGAATTCTCCTCAATTTTTTAACTTTAGTTATTACATCGAAATTAATCATTTTTGTTGTTGTAGTAGATTTCCTGTGACCTATTATATCTAACATGTAATATAAATATAATTTAAATAAATATAAAAAACAATATCTGAGAAAAGAATAAGGCACTATATGGCTTCCTTGGATTCTGTCTTAGAAAATATTTATGGTAAATTATCTTTTAGGAGACATTTTTAGTCTCAACTTAATACATATTCAGCTCTATACACTACAGTACTGTATTTAGTCCTACTCTTATTTATCTTAAGACAAAACCTCTTGTGATCTAACATAGGAAAATACTTGAGGCAGATAGATAGATAGATAGAGTTCTGATGTGTCTTGCCGGTTTACGATGAAGTAATTTGAGTATGAGGAGGCAAATATTTCCGACTGATGTCACCAGGAAAACTTTGAGCTGCTGTGTGTTCTTGTGGGGTCTCTGACACTTTTATTAGGTCATCCCTTAAACATTCAGTGTGGTTGTTGTGTCTGGAAATTGTAGTTGTGTCACTTTGTTCTTGGTTATCGCCAACATCCATCGACTTTGCCACTCTTTGTGCATCTATACATACTGTCATTGTCTTGGTCTGCATCCATCTTAGAATCATATTTGATTTTTTTATTCAAGCACCAACAAAGCTACAGGTTGTATGTTTTGTATCATAGTTTGTATTTAATTGTTTAATATCTCAGCAGACATCTTAGGAATATCTCTGTCATGATTCGTGTTCAGATCTGGTTAGGGAAACTTGTTTGTGGACAGTGGCAAAGAAACGAAACAAATCATTCTTAAATGAATCACACAGACTCCTGACAAAAATCTGCCCCCACCACCACACACACACTTCCCCACCCTCCCCCTTAAATATTTAGAGACAGTTGTAGTTATTATCGAGGCTGTGTCTCTTTGGCACTCAATGCCAGCCGTGTAGCATTTAGCTTAATTGATTTGCTTTACAGTAAATTATTTCAACAAGGACACTCAATACTGTCGGCCCGCAGCTGTCCACACTTGTTATGAATATTGCTTAGCAATTGCTGTTGAGTCTATAAACTTGCATGGCTATTATGTACATATGGCAGGATTTATTTTAAGAGCCAAAGAGAACCGTTTTAATTTTTTTTTCTTCACGAAGGATGTTATGGCCCTGACCCAGAGGCGACTGGGAACTGAGTTCCCGAATTCCCAAAACACCAAATAACTAACATTCTAGACAATTGGACACACTCTGCCTCACTGTGAGTGTGAACAGTAGCCTTGTGCAGGAAGGGGCATAGACACTGGTGTTGTGGTGTTGTGGTGCTGCTATCCTTTCCTGCCTCATGTTCTACTGTTCTACCTGAGCACCTCTTCGTACAGCAGCAGTGGCCCAGACCAAATGGAGCATGTTTTTAAATCTTCAGGAAGCCTGAGCGTGTTGCTGGCAGTGAAGTAATTGAGAGGCTATGTGGTGAAAGACTGCTTAATATAGTTATTTGGGCCTACATCACTTGTCAAGACTACCACAAAGGAGTATTTCCAAGCGTGTCTTTGTGTGTGTGTGTGTGTGTATGTGTGCGTGTGTGTGCGTGCGTTGGCTCGTTGCTCCTGTGTCTGTTCATGGCTGTGTGGAAAGGTATCAGGGGCATCTGCATCTGGTGCTCTGGCCTCAGTGGCCCTCTCTCCCTCCTTCTCTCCCTCCCTCCCTCCCTCCCACAGGCGAGTGTTATCACTTAGGGTCTGGGGCTTCATGGTACGCAGGCCCTCTTCCCCTCACTCCCCACCCGAGAGCTGGCCCGCGTCCCTGGAGAGGGCCCGCTTCATTTTAACTTTGACTAAGGAGCATTTCATTGGAACAAATGAGTGCAGACGGTTGTGAGCCCACAGATTTATGACTCCTGAAGAGAACATTAGTTGCAACATATTTAGTGGAAAGTCGTTCTTTTTTTTCCTGCCCGGTTCAGTGCTTGTATGAAGGGGGTGTGCTAAGTCTGGATTGAATTTAATTCAGCATTTAAATGTTTATTTTGGCAAGGGACTGTTTTTCGTGTTTGTTTGTTTTTTCGTGTCAGTTAAGAAAGAAAAAGTTGTGCTTCAATTATATGAAATGATATGCAAAGAGCATGAATCATACAAATCTTTTTTTTATTTACTATATCTTTATTTTATATTAGATTTTCTATATTTTTGTTAATTACTCACTAGTTGTCTTTTATAGTTTAGCATTAGTCTTCAGTTTTGTTTTAATATGGATGGTTTAATTGAGCTAAAGCCCTTTGTAAATTGAGGTGATATGTAATTGTCATCAAAATATTTTATTTCAAGGTCAAATTAAATAGCTGACATCCATGAACTAAATAATCTGGTGTGACTGATCACTTTAAATCATGTAAAATTAAAAAAAAAAAAATACTGATTAGAGTAGATTATTTTTTCAAATTCACTCTTTCCAAAAACAAAAGAACAGCGATATCCATCTCCTTTTGTCAATGTGTGGTGCTGGTGCTGGAGTTGAGAGAGGGCATGTTGAGAGGGAGGCCATAACAGCTCCTGCTGGGGAGAACACCTCTGTAGACATCTGCTTCACATTTCCCAGGCCAGGCAATACAACACCCAGGAGCTGAGAGGCAGCATCAACACTCAAACAAAGGAAAAAAGAAAGTTTTATTCTCTCGTCTACCCCAGAATATGACCAAATGAAAAAGGACATTTGATTTATCAGAACAGGAGATAAGAAGCTAAGTGCCTGAATAGTTGAATGAATGTGGTGTATTCCTTGAAATTCTTTAACCACAAAATGCTAATATAATTAATGTTTTATGTGGGCTTTTAAAAAGAGACCATTTTACAGTGCTCTCATTTTATGTGTACACTAGTTAGGGAAATGTCCTTGCAAAAGAATATTTTACATATATACACAGCATATAAATCAATCCACGCTGACTAAAAACACCATTTAAAGACAGAAAACACTATTTAAAAAGTGCTATTTTTTATTCTCTCTGTTGACAGTTAGCACCTTCACTTTGACCCTTTCAAATGGTTTACCCAACTCTTTTAACACTGGGGAATGTATGTGTCCCATGTCAAGATGACTTCACAGAGGGACTCGTGTCATTTATTTCCTTTCATGAAATGAATAGCTAATTAAGAAAAATCGGCTCAAACGTCGAACAATGGAATTTCCTCCTGTCATTCTCCAGCTTGACTGATTGAGATCTACATTAAACGTAACAGCAGAGGAACCGCATGCATGTAATGGGATTACATTAATTGGCCCGTGTTCACTCTGTGGCTGATAATGACGGGATTTTGCTGCTTTAAGACGCGGGGCTTTTTTTTTTGCCCCTCGCTTTTCTTCTTTGAAATGAAAATCAGGTGCCTCACAGGGTCCAGGGAAGCTCGCATTAAAGTGTTTCTGGTAATTATCCTCAAGAAGGAGTCATATTTGATTAACAAAGTGAAGGGCTCCTCCTCCCTGTTGACCAAATCAGCCTGCATACTTGCTCCGTTTTAAGGATTACAAAACACGCTGCCGATACATTATTTATCACGTTGGAAGAGGTACAGGAAAAATCTCAAAGGGTTTGCTTTCAGTCTCACCAAGTAGTTCTTTGATGACAGTGATTTGAACAGGTCCTGTGTCAAAAGATTTATCTTCACTGCTCTTGAAATGAAAATGTACTGAATACAGCTATTTATTAGAGCGCTCTCGGGTTGGCTTGGCTTGAATATGTCTCTCAAATTGGGGATGGGTAACCAGAAGGGAGGCTATTGACAATATGAAGCTTAATCACACTGGCACTGCTAATAGTCTCAGTTAACAAGGGCCCATCATTTTGACATTTAAGGTAACAAAAAAGAAAGCTGCTTCTTCTCAGTCCTCTTTCTTTGTTTCTTTGTTTCTTTCGTCTCAGTCCTCACAGTCTTTTTCATTTACTTACGGAACATGGCTGGACTTGCATGGTGAGCTCCGTGCTCAACTCTTGGTGCCCCAGCTTAGGCTAGGCTGTCATCTCAGCATCCCCTCCACCTCAGCTGTGCCACAAGCTCCCCTGTGTCAGAGCAGCTCAAAGGGGGGACCTCACCCCCTGAGGCACATACATCTGTGGAGGCCGAGCTTCCCCACACTAATTAATGGCCCATTTGACTGGAGATGATTTTAATGTGTCAGAACATCAAATGTTATGCATGTGCTGTCCTAAAACAGCGTATTTTTCCATCATCCAGTTTTCCACCTGATGCCTTGAAATGTGGGCTTTGATTTTTGTGTGGACTATAGAATGAAGCTGTGATGAGACGTCCCAGGGTCAGCCCCAACCGTGAAGCAGCCCCTGACACGCGCTTGCCTCCCACCTCTTTATACCTCTATTAACAGCAGGCAGGAAGCGCGCGCAACATCAGCAGGCAACACGACAAACACAATATGGAGTGCACCGCCGGGGAGATAAGCCCCATTAGGTGAACCCAAGCCCTCCCGATGGACTATAAAACGTCATCTAGCCGCCAGTGGCCCCGGAGCTTTGATTTTTTTTTTTCTCTCTCTCCCCCCTTCAAATGGCTTGGCTGGTCCAGGTGTGGCCAAGTCCTCCTTTGTTAGAGAGGATGAGCGTGGCTTCTACTGCCCCGCAGCTGTGTTGGCTGCATCTCACCCCGCTCTCCATCCCCCAGCCCAGCCCAGACACCCCCGCACACTGGAGGAGAGCGTCTGGTGTGACATGCCCCACAGTGCAGCGGCTAACATAATCCCCTTTGGTTCCCTACAATGCTCTTTAGAGAATAGGCTTGAGTTATTCGCTGGGAAGGCCTCGCTGACTGGCCCCAATCAATATTCTTTCCTGGGCACAGTGATCTTAGAAAAAAAAAAAAAGAAGACACAGCGTCAAACTCTGGCTTGTACCTTTTATTCATGGGACAGATTACTCTATTCTGCTGAAGAATGGAGGGGCTCTCATTTTAAGGATGAGGTGGAAATCGTGAAATGAAATGCCCTGTGAAATGGAAAAGCAGATATATCTTGGGGTGGTTTAAGGTTGATGTGTTTCAAATGATCCATCTCACGTGAGGGGGTAAAAAAAAAAAAAAAAACGGAATGTTTGAATGTGATTGAGTGAATAGTGAGTTTGTGTCTGTATGTAGATTGAGATTTTAGCATACATATGACACCTGGCCAGCTCTTCAGTGTGAAATAATTAATAAGGATGGGTAACTCTGTGGTGCAATGTCAAGATCATCATTTCCTTTTTCAGTGAGCAGCTCTGTAGTGAAACACAAAAGATGACAATGCACACTATTTTCTGCTGGGAGTGACTGACTCTTCCTCTCTTTTCTTTGAACAGGCTATTTGCTGTACCTTGGTGAGCTGTAATTGTGATAGTTTCAAACCTGGGAAACTAAAGAGGCGACAATGTGAAAATTGCAAGCATGGATGGGTAGCTCATGGTAAGGATGAATTTAAATAATCAAGTCTGTGTACTCTCGCATCGTGTGTGCAGTTTGAAATTGGAATAAAACAACCATGCATTTCATGTAGTCTGATTGAGATTTGACTTTAAAAAACAAATACATTTTCTAATGTTCTGACGGTAACAATGTGTTGTGATTTTTGTCTCCTTTTAGCACTGAGTAAATTGAAGGTTCACCACATGTATCAGGGCAGTCAAGTAGAGATCGTCCACTCCAATGTGGTGTTTGACATCTGCAGTCTGATGCTGTACGGGACACAGGCTATCCCAGTGCGCCTCAAGATCCTTCTGGACCGCCTTTTCAGCGTTCTCAAACAGGATGAGGTCATCCAGATCCTCAATGCACTAGACTGGACCCTCCAGGATTACATCCGTGGATACGTCCTGCAGGTTTGTACACAGAGCACCCACACAGGCTTATCCAACTGCCCCTTTTGGAAGTCCCAGACTTAGATCTATTTATTGTTGGATTATTGCTGAAATCGTCCTGGAGTGTAAATATATATTGCGTAAATGTGTAAATATAATTTTTCACAAGGACTTCCTCAAAACCCACTAGGGAACCACCAAGGAGAATCAGCTCTATTAGTTGACCATGAGGTATCGTGGGTGATATGTGTGATTCATGTTAGCCCCCTCTAATGGTGAGCGCAGAATCAGAATCCTCAACAGGCCCTCGAACGGCCAGTGTGTGATGAAATATTTATCGTGGTTACGGCATGAAGTTCCCATCATGACTTTCAAAGGACTTTCAAAGCATGACCGCAGTGGTGTAATTACTGTGGAGTTGGGCAACCCAGGCATTTGATCAATAGGCAGCTCCCTGTCCTCTGATCTTCAGCCCCGTCGTGAGATCCATTAGGCAAAGGCAAACTGAAATGAATGGCAACGATAAGGATAAATAGTTCCTATAATTAGACAACCTTCAAATAGTCAAAATAAATGTAAATATCAAATTGACAGGTGATGAAAGGTGCTAAATCGTTTAGTTTGAATGATTTGGTTTATGATATGAATCATTGAATCTTTTTTTTCTTGTTCTGTGTTTGGCAGGATGTGGCAGGGAAGGTACTAGACCGGTGGGCTATTATGACGTTCGAAGAGGAGATCGCCACACTTCAGCAGTTTCTGCGCTTTGGGGAAACCAAGTCCATTGTGGAGCTGATGGCCCTCCAGGATAAGGAGAGCCAGGCCGTCCTCGTACCCAGCACCCGGACCAACTCCGACATCCGGACCTTCATTGAGAACAGCACCCAGCGCAGCCCCAACCTGCCCACCAAGGTGGAGAAGCTCAGCACGGGCAACGTGCACCACTTTGAGAACTTCATCAACAGCATGGCCTTCATGCTGCCCTTCCAGCTGCTGAACTCGGTGCCTCCCGTCCTGGGCTCCACACCCAACGCGCTCCAGATGGACGCGGTGCAGAGGCAGGAGCAGCAGGCCTGCCTGGAGGAGGCGGGACTGCCCGGGGAGAGCAGCCTCCTGGGCTCCAGCTCTGCCTCCTTCACCTCCGATATGGAGCGGGCCGACAATCCCCTGGAGATGGCCATCACCAAAAAAGAAGCCGAGGATTTTCCCACAAGTGACAACTACTCGGACGGCCCTCCCACCCCTTGCCCGTCCTCCGTGAGCTCGGATGTCAATCAGATGTCCCCAGACAGCAGGATGAGGTCCCTGGAGAAGAGCGGTGGCCTGAAGAAGGGCCGCGTGTACTGCAGCGCCTGCGATAAGACCTTCTACGACAAGGGCACCCTGAAGATCCACTACAACGCCGTCCACCTGAAGATCAAACACAAGTGCACCATCGACGGCTGCAACATGGTCTTCAGCTCCCTGCGCAGCCGCAACCGCCACAGCGCCAACCCCAACCCCCGCCTGCACATGCCCATGAACCGCAACAACCGTGACAAGGACGTGCGCCACACCGGCTCCCCGTCCGAGGTGAAGGAGGAGAAGCGGGCCGAATACTGCGCCATCTCCACCGGCGTGGAGAGCCGCTCGGTCACCAGCTACATGGTCAACAACGGCGACTCCAAGCTCCAAAGCAGCTTCCCCAACATCAGCCAGAGCGGCATCCTCTTCCCCAATCTAAAGACGGTGCAACCTGTGCTGCCCTTCTACCGCAGCCTGGTCACCCCGGCAGAGCTCGCCAACACTCCAGGAACCCTCCCCTCTCTGCCCCTCATCTCATCCTCCGTCCCCATGAAGCCAGCTGTCAGCGAGGCGTCCTCAGAACCACTACCAAAGAAAAAATCGCGCAAGTCTAGCATGCCCATCAAGATTGAGAAGGAAGCCGTGGAGGACATGGAGGAGCTGGCAGACGGCAGCGACTCGGAGGACGAGGCTACTCAGGCCGGCAGGGAAATCGAGGAGTCGGGCGGCAGTGGTCGGGCGTTTGGGCGACAGATCTCCAACGACGGTGAAGATCAAGGGCTACTTTCAGCAGCAGAGAGGGAAAACCTATCCAACGCTTTGAAAAGGCCGTTCAGTTTCATGCAGAATTCAAATGTGGACGCAAACAGTAGTACGGAGGAGGATGGCTCACACATTGTCGACGCGGGGCTGAGGCTCAGCGCGGAGGGCAGCGTTATCACCTGCATGTCGCCGAAACAGAGAGAGCACCACATTCACAGCAATGCCATGGATGGGCCAGAGGATGACGGCTGTGTTAACAAGCCGCTGCAGGACAAGCCCTGCGACTCTGTCTATGCCGACGGCAACCACAGAATGGGCAACGGACCGTTGTTTCAAAAACTGGCCGGCGAGAAAGAAGACACGGAGGTCTGCGCAGACGAGTACGCCGATCGCGATGCAGAGACTGACCCTCACTCCATGTGTGTGGATGACAAAGACGACCAGCCCCATTACTGTGAGATCTGCAATAAAACCTTCAAAAATCCCTACAGCGTCAAAATGCATTACCGAAACGTGCACCTGAAGGAGATGCACATGTGCACTGTGGACGGCTGCAACGCGGCTTTCCCCTCCCGGAGGAGCAGAGACAGGTGAGGCAACCTTAGATGAGCAAAATTCTGAGCTGAATAGTTATTTGAGCCTATTAAAATTAAGGACAAAAGTACCATAGACATAAAAATAAGTGTGAGTATATGAGAGTATCATTAACATACAAATTTTGATTATATCTGGAGGTCAATATTTTTATATATTTTTCCCATTTTTCCCATTTTAGGCACAGCGCCAACCTGAACCTTCACCACAAGCTGTTGACCAAAGATCACTACGGAGCGTCCAGCACAATCTATTCCACGTCCTCCCTTTGCAGGGAAATTGCCAGCGACTTCCGGCAAGATTTCTCCGCGAAGGATCACGTTGGGCAGACGTCAGTGATCTTTAAGGGCCACAACCGCATGGGCCTGGTCTTCCCCATGAGCAAGTCGGCCGAGAGCACGGACCCCTCGGCAGAGGCGTCAGTGGGGGACGAGGCGGTGTTGGATCTCAGCACCACAGCCGCCTCTCGCGGCAGCGGCCACTCCTCCTGGGACTCGGACGGAGGCAGTGAGGAGGGGGTTCCCCTGGAGGACAGCGATGAGAGCTGCGATGGGCTGAGCCTGGGGGTGAATGAGCGCCTGGGCCCAGAGCTCGGGGAGCGCTCCCCCGGGTGCCAAACCCCGCAGCTGCAGGCCGGCTCCCCCATCACCTGCCAACTCTGCCAGAAGGTGTACAGCAACAAAGGCACCTTCAGGGCACACTACAAGACAGTTCATCTCCGTCTCCTGCACAAGTGCAAGGTTCCAGGCTGCGACACCACGTTCTCCTCGGTCAGGAGCCGGAACCGGCACAGTCAGAACCCTAACTTACACAGGAACATGACTGTAAATGCTGCTCATGAACAAGAGTAGGCTTCTGCTTTGGAAAAAAGAAAACGTGTCCTCTCAAACTGACTGGCTTTCATTGTCTGTTTTTTGTTTTGTTGAATTCTCTACATTTGGGGGGAAAAAAAGAACCTGTTTACTGGCACTTTGGGGGATTAAATGCATGTGAGAATATATCTGAGGATGGTTGGTCATATCAGTGTATTACAATTCAGCATAATGTCTCTGACTGGCACAAGTCTTACAACTTCAAATTGTTCATTCAATAATTTTTGGATTAAATGGAATTATTGGCAACACACTGTTTTTTTTCTAAAGGATAATCTGGTTTTAGGCAGTACATAAATACTAATGTACCCATTTTCAGTTTTGTATCATATGGTCAGATGAATTTGAATCGTAATATTGCTG
Source organism: Clupea harengus (assembly GCF_900700415.2). Lineage (NCBI taxonomy): Eukaryota > Metazoa > Chordata > Actinopteri > Clupeiformes > Clupeidae > Clupea > Clupea harengus. Next base: position 28,122,939 of record NC_045157.1, read on the forward strand.
CACCTGCAAAAACGTTATGGGAGATAAGTACCTCACTACTGATACTATGTTATACCTAATGAGATCATTAGATTCAAATTTTTTTTTTATTCATATTTGCAAAGGGCCACTGACCATCATACATACACCATAATGTCCAGTTTATAAATCCTAGTATGTACCACTTTTTGTTCTATGCACTTATCTCATAACTGAAACATTGCTTGCCTTAGTCCGTTCTACTCGTCAACCTCAAACGTTCTCACTTTGAGGAACCAAAGTGCTGTCTATTGATGTCAAATAATATCTGGTGCAGGGTTCCCCGTGTTGCGTTCTTTATTTTAGTCTTGTTGGAACCAGACGAACATTTAAGAAGTTCTTGTTATTTAGTGATGACTTGTCAGTTCATATCTGTGTGAGTTAAAATATTTTTCAGCAAAACATTGTGAAGTTTTTAGTTTGTGGCAGTTTGGGTCTTTGATCCTAAAGGTCTTTGCTGAAACCTTAACGTGTAGTGGTCCTGTTCAATAAGTTATTGTTTGGTGTTGTTTGTACAGTATTGTTTTCCCTCTGTTCTTGCTATTGTTGTTGCTCAGAAGGCTAAAGCTGACCAAAGAGTAAAAGTCCTCATCTACGAGGGAAGCAGTATTAAACAACCCTAAGAGATGCTTTGACATTTTTTTTTCCAATGCATCAAGCTAATATCAGTATTCAGACTTGGGTTCTGTCCAAAGCAAACGTGTACATTATTTAAATGAACTTTATACCTTTTTTTTGTTTTGTAAAGGGTTTCTTCTATTTTGTGAATGCTACACTCACTGAAAATGTATGAGTAAAAAAAAACATCTCTAGAAATACAATCATTGTGAATCACGAGTCACACATTGACCAAGCACGATTAAAAGCCTTTGCAAATGTACTGTATATGAATGATTTAGAAAAGTCCAACACTGAGGAGTTAATACTCCTGAAGTCAAAACACATAACAGATCTTCTGATACATTCATGTTTATTTAATTGTATATTTTGTGAATAGTCATTTTTAATCTGATAGGAACCAAAAATGTATACTGTACTGGAAGTGTTCTGTATATTGGATGCATTGTGCCTCCTGTGAAATAGTACCTACAGGTAAATGGACCCTCTCTCCATATTTCTTTGATGTTCTTCATTTTGTATTCTACATACAGTATATCTTATTTCATGATGCATTCTGGAACATGGTGGACTTAGTTTTAAAATAAGTATTTCAGTTTCTTGAGTGATGTCACAGTTTTGTAATGAGACAAACAAAACATCCTGTCAATAAATGTTTCATGTTTATGATTTAATGGATCAATATTCATTCATCTTAAATAAAAAGCCATAATTGTTTGCAGGTTTTGTATATTATTTGTATGGTTATTGGTGGAGTTGATCATTCAACAAGGCCTGCACTTCATATGACCTGTAAGACAAACATTAAATCATTTGTTTAAAAATAGTACTTGCTGTAACATTAACAAAAGCCAGTAAGACTTGACTTGTAGTATTATCAGTAATAACATATATTTGCATGGAGGGCCTGTCCAGTAAACCACTAAATATTTTTACTATGAACATTTTTACAATTTTTAACACATACACTTTGGCATTGGCAATCTCCTACATTTGAAGCCAGGTTCCACCCAGACTGCGTAACATGTATGTTTTGTTGAAGCAGTGCGGTAGTCATTTGGGTCGAACTCCTGTTCAGTGGGATTCAGGGAGACTGTGTCCCGAGTCGCCTCCAAAAATCACAGGAAATTCCATTGCGCGTGAACACCGCCACCAGAGTTCATAAGAAAATCAGGTTCACTGTCCTTTTGCTTAAGGTCTCCAAGGTCTGCAAGAGTGTCCCTAAAATATGTTGGACAAGATCCTGGCTAATGATTTCTGTACTCTCCATCCCCAGTCGACCCCAACAGCTGTCTTTTCAAACTAATACGAGCAGACACACACATGCAGAAACTAATACGGGCAAACACAGAGGGAAAGAAAGAGAAACCCCAGAAGTATTTAAGCAGGTAGTATCTTGAGGGCCTGCATTAGGGGATTGTATCCAGCTAGAAATTATTTTATTTTCTAAAAGAAGAGCCGATGACTCAAGTGGTACTATCCCATTACAGCCCTGAACATTTGACGGAAACATGAAGTTCAAAGGTCAAGCTGAAGTGGAGGAATAAATGTTATGCAATACAGAAAAGAGGCACTGATAAAAAAAAAAATCAACATTTTGGCTGAAAGCATTGCATAACTGAACAGTTTCAGTCAACCCACCATTATGATTTACATTTATAAAAGCGTTTCATTACCACTTCACATCTGAAAAGCTTGTCCTTCATGTGATCTGTGACCAGTGCACAGTTGTAGTAGTCATCAAATACCTGTCCAGGACATGATTTACTAATGTTATTATATATACAGTGTGACATTTAAATATAAATAAATAACACATATTTCAGTGATCCGGAATTTATAAGGCTTGTATTATGGGTGTGGACAGTGTTGCTGTCCCATATGGTAATATTGTGTAAAATGGTCCATTGTGAGCACTTCTGGTGCTGCTCCACATGCTGTCAAGAGTCCTTGTGCTGTGCTGATATCGGATCCCACATCCCGGGCGGACACTGCGGAGGAGTGTGAGCGGAGGAGAGAATGGATTGTCCACGGGGGCTTGGGAAACTGATGGATACGGGGGGAAGGGAGGGGGGCACTACTGCCTGCACTCAGGACAGATGTGAGGCAGATGACTTTTGTTCCCCATAACAAGCAGTGGGCTGGAAGAGAACAAGGAAAAGTTTTGATAAGTCGCTGGACTTCCGTTATACTGTGAGACCATGCTATGTCTAAACGCAACCCATTGCTTCCTGTCTACATCTTTGACTTAATTGCTATAAACTCTGAAAAATCCATATGTGAGGTTTTTTTAGGGATTTTTTAGAGGCATTGCATTGGTCTTTCCCCAGACCTGTCATTAATTCATATTTGTAAATGCCTTACTTTAAGCACTTTAAACTTTAAATGATGGGTCGTGTGTAGCTACAGACGGATAACTACTACATGCCTGTAGGTGCATTATATAAGTATTATAATCATTAACTCTGTAGTCACAATTTTCCTATTCAGATTGAATTAATCATTTATTGTTGGTGTTGCCTTGGTTAAGCTGAATGCTGTCAGTAGAATACACACTTTCAGTTATGTAGTCTGAGAATGTAATTTACAGTGGTAATAGTTATTTATTGTTGCAGACATACAGGCCAAGTCTAAAAAGAAAGTAGCTCATGGATAACAAAACCATCAAGAATAGAACATGCTATTGCTGGATTGAATTTCCATTCAAATGTGAAGGTTTATAGTGTGGAGAAAGGACAAACTATCTAATATGAATGACAACCAATTAAATCCAACATGTTTTTCCTGGAGACATTCAAGCTCAAGTGTTTTCTAGAACTAGAGTAGTCAAACAACACACTCAACATATTTAACCGACCTACATATCTGCCTGTGCACTTGCACTGAGAACTGCAACATCCTTTCACCAGTGCTCACCAGTGGCTTAAACTTTTTAAAGGGCTCACAAGCTGTAAACTCTAGATTTTAGAGGCTATGTCCTATGGATTGTGATCACTACAAAATATCAGCTCTAGCTTTCACTGATAAGGTTCTTACTGAGAGTACACCAATATGACCAATTCAGTGTGAACAAGAGAATGATGACTTGAGACTTATTAAATGATTAACAGCACTTGATGTAGTGCCTATAAGGAAAACACATTCTTATATTTTATATACGTATGTCTGGGTTCATTATCAAATTAAGGTTTATCAAGTACTGGATTATATTTTGTCATCTGTCAGGGCTCAAGTAGATGCCTATAAATTGCAAGGCCTTCAAAAGATAGAAAATGCGACAGTAGGCTATAAGCTAGTATTGCTAACATTTTGGTTTATAAGTCTATCTCAAGACATCAGTCGAGGTTGTCTTTACAAAATAAAACCTCCCCGCAGGATGTTGGGAATTTTTTTCTAGATCATTTATTGAAAACCTGAACTCGTGTACGAATTCATAAAAACAACTTGCCTGCCCTCTGTCGACAGTGAAATATGACGTTGAAATGTTCACTATTTTCCTTTGGCGCCCTCATGTGCCCAAAATGGAAACCTGCAGGACGGTCAGGACACGCAGGACAGTCGGGCCACGCAGTTTTGTTAATCCAATCACATTATTTTCTTATTTTTAAGGATGCCATTGGAAATGTTTTATAACTACTCTTTGAAGATTTTTTTAAAATTGGGAAACTAAAGTAAGCAGGCAAATCATCTCAAATAGCGCAAAACATGACAAACAGGTTGCGTCAGAGTTTTCGTGCGTAGTTTCTAGTATGTAATTGAAAATAAACTTAGATTTCGGGATAATAAATCGTAAAACCCTACGCCGAACTGAAATAGGATTGACGAGTGCTAAATCTTCCACCATAAAATGTGAGCATCAATGAGAGCCGCTACTTCATCGCCGTAGGTCCAGACTACAGTGAAAATTCATAAAATGACAATGTTAGGTTAATACAGACCTAATTTGGAAGTTAATCAAACTCCTTTTGAGGTAACTGAAAAAACAGGCAATTAAAAAGACTAATTAAAATAGTACAATGCAATTGTTAGGCAATAGGCCAAGACCTGAGCAAAGAGCATTTGATGTCTTAATATAAGTCTAGGTGGTCTGAACCAATATTTTGTCACGTTAATTCCTACCATCATCATCACACTGATATTTCCAGGGGAGTTCTATTAGCGGAACAGAGTTTTAATCAGAAAATCAAATCAAATCAAAATATTTAATCAAGCTATAACAGCAAGAACTGTTTGTGTTGATTGTATGACTGCATTCAAAACGAGATGCAGGTTTTTATTTCTAATAATCAGTTTTCTTGTCTCTGTTTGGCACAGGCTAATTGGAGAGAAAATAGCTTATTTTAAAGTATGGTTTGTAAACAGCATTCATTTACATTCATTATTTTTCTTCTTAAATTGATTGGAAAGATGTGCTATATTGGCCAGATATTTTTGCATATTCACAGGCTTCTGGTAATCCATATTCGTTATCCTGAATATGCATTTTTAAGAGTGGCATGCTCACCAGAGAATAACCACCTTGTCTCAAATGTGTAAGCATAAGATCTGAAAGTAATTGCTTTTACCCTACAAGGGATGTAAACACCGAAGTAATAAAGCAGACCTATGAGGTTGTAAAGGTAACATTCATGTCGCAGTAAAATTAGGTCAGGGTAGGCTATGTCGCGAAGAAAACTGTAACAGTCCCTCGTCGAAAAAATTGTTAAGAAAGAATCCGTATCCTCTGCGTTCGACAGTCGCGCGGCGTTTCAAATGAATCAGGAGAGAATTGGGGCAGGTTTTGCTTTTGTGTTGACACGGTGGCATTATACCAAAACCAACGAGGACCACATTTTCAATATTGCGCGACGAGTGGATTCAAGTTTCGTATCGTGGAATCTCTGTAATCTACACACATTTTGTGTCTGGAGAACAGGAGGAAAGGACCGTGTCTAGGGCCTTTTCCTCGTTTTATTTATTTATTTCCTCATAAACTGCAGTCTTGCTATCAAAACATTGATGGTCGATCATTTCCCTCTGTGTAGGGGACCAGAAGGAAAATAACTACATTAAGATACAACCCCGGTGTAACGTTAAAATGGCTCGCCCACGGCCTCGAGAGTACAAGGCTGGAGATTTGGTTTTTGCAAAAATGAAGGGATACCCACACTGGCCAGCGAGGGTGAGTATGAGATGCAGCCGAGTTGAAATGTAGGGAGGCGGGGTTGGTAAGGACAATACAACCGGTGTTGTAGGACATTTGTAGGCTACTTGTCCCGTTCGTTCCATCGCTTCTCATTTTGTTTTAATTTAATATGAACAGTGTATATGTATATATCGGTTACACTGTGATCATTTACGTGTCATTTAATGTTCCTTAGTTGCGCGTACAGAGAAGTGCGCGTTGTTTTCGTCGAAAAGCATGATCTTTTGCTGGTTTCCTCTACGTAACTGAAAGCGCTAGAAATAGCGTAGGGTAACAAACGTATTCATTTATTTTAGTACTCCATTAGGGTTATCAGTGCTTTTTAAACTTATCTACATTTTATTGTGTAAAACTTGGCATTGGACGAGAACATTTTGAATTACTTGTACGTGGGCGACTGTTGCAACGAGCTAATTAGCTTGTTAGCTATCTCGTGACGGACCGCCCTCCTCTGAGATGTGTGCATGTTGGCCATGGAGCTTTTAGCTCAGTGTACTGTAGTCTGTCACTACTCATGTACCGGATTTGCCCATTTGAATGAAAACCACTTTGAATGATGCTACTTTTCAGCGCCCTACAGGAATCCTGATATTGGCTTAACCACCATTTTGCTGTTTGCTACATCAGGGCATTTCAGAAGCCAAACCACTAAGATAAACAGTGTGTTCTACAACATAGCTGGTTGTAAGCTAACTTTCCCAAATAATTGTAGCTTATGGAAAAGTGAAAATTGAGGATTTCACTCTTAGGAAGCTGACAGTGCTGCTTGCTGTTATCTGCCTCTCCTTCTTCCCATTTGACCTTATGTTGCCATAATCATTTGTGTAGATCTAAGCTTAAGTAATTCATACCTTTAACTATTAGTTAAATTAAAATGTGTATGTTGGTCAAATGCTTCTAAAAGCATACGCTATTTAGACAAAGCTAAGTGAAAATGATGTGGAATTGAAAATATAATGTAATGTGGTGAGTGATCATAGTTCAGCTGTGGAAGGTTGTGTTTGTAGCCTGCAACTCAGGATGTGACATTTTCTTTCTTCACTTATTCACACCACCCATTTTAATAGCATAGATTACATGATGTTTGTGCAACAGTAACTAAGGCCTTATACCTTAAAAATAACACAAAGATGCATTCTTATCAACTGTTCCTCCTGAAGATCTTACAGTTAGTTTTTGTGCCTGAATGAACAATAAGACTTAGTCCTGACACTGCGATGCTGATTCTCATTCCGGCCTTGACCAGGCTGCCTCACCTCCTTAGGTGTACCTTTGTGGTCTAGGTACAAGCCCCTGCCATTCTAAAAGTTCTGACCATACACCACCTCTCAGAGCCCATGCTAAAATGGGTCAATAAATAGATCTTTGAAGTAACTGAGCAGGATACACATGGCTCACCGAGTACCACTAAACAAACCATAAAAATGAAATACGTTTTTGGCATCTCAATGAGTTGATTTAAAGTTTTAGAATGTGAAATTAAAGTTGCTACTGTGGACAAGGATATTTGACTCTTACTCTTACTGTATTGTCTAAATTGAAATGTAGATTAAACTACATAAACATGGTCACCTCTGTACAGACCCATCCTCCTGGCCTAACTGTCCACCCTGTAGAATGAACTATTAACTGTTCAAGCGCAGGGTAAGTCCCTGGGAAATTCCGTGTCTGTTCATCACAAGCATGCACTAATCATTTATGACCATGTGATAAGAATTTGTAATGGGGTATACTGTGTTTGAACCGCCATGTGTCTGCTGAACCAGTCAGGATTTGTGTCCCAGGGTATGATTAGTCATGATGATTCCTCTCATCCCTCGTTTTTAAAGAGGGAAACATGCACAATTATGCCATTGTTCAAGTGCTCATCTGTAATGTTGTAGTTCTACATTAACATAAAGAAATAGGGAGGTATCATTTACCAATTAGGACAAACCATCTGGATTACACTTTTTAAATACATTTCCATTCACCACACGTCACTGAAACATATCAAGTATTTTTCCAGAAGAATCTTTACAACAGAGCTTAATTTGTTCCAGTTAGAGACTGGTTCATACCCAAGAGCATTAGCTGAAGTTGATTGGCTTCCATAGTGTACATAAATTAGAGTAAGGATCTTACTCTGAAGTCATTCCTCAATCAGGCACCTTACAAATTCACTCTCCTATACTAGTTAGAGTAGTTAGAACAGCATTACCTACTGACTAATAAACCTACCTGGTCAAATGGTTGGTTTGTTTTGGTTTTAATGCTGTATTGCAGAAATGAAGCATCAACTCTTGATCAGACAGAGACCTTTCAAAGCCCTTTACATCCACTCATATTTATGTCTTTTTTTAACAAGCATTAGGATTTAAAAAGAAATCAATTTTACAGTTTGAGGCAAGAATAGCATGCAGCTAGTGCCCCGATGGAACCATTCAGAGTTTGACTTGAGGCAACATGAACATGCAGGTTACAGATAAGGCTCTAACATGAGTACATGTCGTTGGCTACTGCGCTTAGGCAGGACGCTAGATGATAATGACAGTAAAGTTGCAGCACTGAACTATGCCTGAAGAACAGGCATCCACACATTGGCAAAGTGTGCCCAAATGCAGGAAATAAAACCAATCAATCATGAGGCTACTAGCAGCTGTTCCCAACTGTAACTCAACTGTGTTGTTTAATAAAGTTCAATAAACAGGCAGTGTTGTTTAACCAGCACAGTGATAAAAATCACATTATTTTAGCAGTTTGTTTAAACTGCAGCTGTGTTTTTTTTTTCCAGTATCTTTTCCAGTTGTCACTGTTATAGTGTAATTTTATGTGTAATTAAAAGTCTTTATCATTACAAAAAGCCTATATGGGAAGCACGTGATGATATTGTAACATGCCCTCCACAGCTGTGGAACACTCTTACATTAGATTAACTTTAAAATGACTGTGAGTAAGAGGCAAACCTGCCTCCTATTTATCCCCCTTCTCCAATATGTTTCTGCAGATCGATGAACTCCCAGAAGGAGCTGTCAAGCCACCTGCAAATAAATATCCCATCTTCTTCTTTGGAACCCATGAAACGTATGCATAAGTTGCTTTATCGCCTACCTCAGGAAATCGTGTTAGATGTCCTCTGTTTCGCTATTGACCTGCGAGACATGTGGTGATTAATAAACGTGATATCCATATCTAAATTATTCATTCAGCTATTCAAGTTCATTCCGTGCTCCGTGTACTTTAATACTGGGAATTTCTTGTGATTTTGAAAAACATGTGATCACCAGAAACTAGTTGGTGTAAGTGTATGGTATTTTTAGTGATCATCACATCTCCGGCCTCATCTCTGTGTCTCTCTTGAACTGCAGCGCGTTCCTTGGCCCAAAAGACCTTCTGCCATATAAGGAGTACAAGGACAAATTTGGCAAGTCAAACAAGAGGAAAGGATTCAATGAGGGTCTCTGGGAGATTGAAAACAACCCTGGTGTCAAGTTCACCGGCTATCAGGTCAGTTGTGTGTTTGTGAGTGGGGGAACTCAGCGAAGGCATGGCTTAGTTATCAAAGAGCCATTCAACACTGTGGCATTCAGAGCGCAAATGACTACTCTAGATGTGCTCGTTCTGTGTCTGTCTCTGCTGATGTCAGGGTTGTTGACTGTGACTGTGTCTCCATGACTGGTTTCAGTTGTAGGTACTCAGGCTAGCACTGAAGAAGCCTAACTGCATACGGCATAATTTAAGTCTCTTGAGACTAGACCTACTGTGTCCTACTGCATTTGCTGAATAACTGATAAATGAAAAGCATCACCAGAAATCACTGAGTACTAGAAGCAGTGAGCCTTTATTACCACCCTTTTCGATACTGGCTAGACATTTCTTTTACAGTGGATTTTTGAAATATAAGAATGGATACATTGAATGAAATGCAAAGAATGGAAGAAGTGTTTCTTGTCATACCACATCTCAAGCCAAAGAGAGATGCATAAAGATTGAGCGCTGGAATTGTAGACTACTCATAGTACTTTTAAATGTATTTTCAGATCTAACCTGTGATTCTTAAAATTGTATGTGTGTTACAAATTGATATTTAAATGGGAATGCATTTTCCAGTGTAGGCAGTTTTACTTGACTTGAATTATCTCAGGAAGGGGTGCACTATTTGCAACAACATAGGACCATGAATTTTAATTCTATGGACTCAGATACATAACCAAGCATGACAACTAAGAATGCCTTTTGGAATCTAACACTGATAGTCTCAGCAGTAGGTAGGCAGGGCCAACTTCGAGAGGCCCAGCTATAATTCAACCCCATGTAGCTCATGAGAAAACATTATGTGTGTTTGAAAGACAAGCCCTTGAGCAACTGCCAGTGGAATCACCAACGAATATCTTGTTGTGCGGAAGCAAATGTGTTACTATCTGCTACTTCCAGAAGGTCACATTATAGGCAGAGAAACTGTCATCTGTCCCAATAGCTGAATGGCTACTTGAGCTGAAATATTGCTGATGATTTCTAGGAAAACTTGCAGGAAGCACCGCCTCTTTGTTAATACATACACTAGTGTTACCTAGTTAGGTTTAGCAAGGTTTTGCACATTATTGTGAAAACAAACATTGTCCGTAGCTGTGTTCTGGGGAGTAATCTAGTATCATTGGCAATGCGCCATGTTTTGTAAGTTGGGCCACAGAGGTTGTTACTAGTGATGGCACAAAACATTGTGATATATTGTGATATTTCTGCTGGCGATACATTATTGGTTTACTGACTCAGGACAGTTTAAAACTAACGTATTCACCTCTCGTTCTGGTTCTTCAGCGAATCATTACCTTCCGGGTTCTTGATAAGAGTGGTAACGGCTTTAAAACGCAATTGTAACTGGCAGCAATGAACACATTCTGTCGAAATAGGCCTTTTACAGTTACTGTAAAGTACAATTTTACTGTTTTCATTTTGTAAAATGGCATCCCTTTTCTTGTTTGCCAGTACTGTGATATATCAATATCGTAGGAAAAATAACCTGTGATTCCCACTGTGATTCTCACTCCTGGTTATTACCCTAATCTTCATTTTTCAGTGAAACCCCTGAATTCAGCAGTCCTCAAGTGATGTGAATTATCAAGCCCAAATTATAAGCAGCCCCCTGGGATGTCCCTTTATGTAATGTGTCATGTATTATAGTGAGTGTAATATCAGTAGTGTGAAGTTTCAAATTCATCTTTATGTAATGTGTCATGTATTATAGTGAGTGTAATATCAGTAGTGTGAAGTTTCAAATTCCGTATGAGTACTGGAGCAGACATGTTACATTTGTCTGTCCCAACCCATCGTTGTGTGCCAGAGGCTCCCATAATATGGCAGAAAATGGCTGCCCTCCAGCACGAGGCAGGTGTAGGCAGGTAGAGCGCCTGTGACGTGCTGTGCTCTCTGCTCGCTATGCACAGGCCATCCAGCAGCAGAGCTCCTCAGAAACAGAGGGAGAAGGGGGGAATGCTGCCGACGCCAGCAGCGAGGGAGAGGAGGGCGACTCCATAGAGGCGGACGCCAAAGGAGACAAAGTCGGCTCCAAGCGGAAAAAGACAGCCTCCTCCAAGGTGTGTGTTCGAAGTTGACACCCAGACCTGGGCGTTTTTTCTTTAGTCAGGAAGAAAAGAATCAATGCATGCACCCATTTTGTACTAGACAAGGGGACACCTCTTAATGTGCAGTGAAAATGTTCAATAGTGCAATAATATTAGTCCTGAAATCAAGGATTGATCATTTTCACATCTGTATTCCCAGTCAATTAAAAGGCAACCCTTTGACTGACTGTTACAAAAGCATATAATGCCTATCATAAAATAGCTTTAAAAATGGTTTAAAGGAAATCAGTGTTATTATACCCCAAAATATGGTACTGACAAACCATATTACACACAATTGGCCATGTTAATCAGAGGCCATTTTAATATTTATATCTATTATCATGATAAAATGTTAACAATTCATATAACCTATTTTTTTTTCTTTCAAAACTGAATATAAAACAATATCATCAGTAAATCTACAAATCATATGTCTCTGCTGAGGTTTGAAATCAAGACACATGCTTTGTACAAACCAAAATAGAGAGAGAGAGTATCAGTGTTTTCAGGTTGGTGGAAAAAACATCCACGCTTTTTTCTGGGAAAGAAAAAAAAACCTTCCACATACTCACTTCAGCTGTCTGAGCCCTTGCTTAGCAACCGCTGTTGCCTAGCAACAGGGGTCTGTCATATGCACTATATCCCCTGGAATGTAGCATTGGAAGCCCCCCACTTTATAAAAGGGGATAAGATAGGGGGAATGTTAAATTATGCTGTCATTTATTTTCCTTCCTCCTTCATGGCTGGAATTTGCATCCCTTCTCCCTACATTGTTCGACCACCCTTTGTGTGTCATATATCCACTGACACATTTCACCAGGAGTTCACTGTCCTGGTAAACTGCATGCCACCCTGCCAGCTGATGTAATGGTACAGTACTCGCACAGCATTGGTTCCTCAGATGGTCCTTACCGTTGTGTTTGTCCTAGAAGTCGTCCAAGCTGTCAAGGAAGTCCTCTGGGGAGGAGGACTTGGACAAGGATGGCAAAGAGGACGACCACAAGAGTGGCTCCGAGGCAGGAGACCCGGACAATGACATCCAGAACACCTCAGACAGCAAGACGAGCAGTCAAGGGGTAAACTGATGATCTCCCAATAGTGTACAGCCTCTGGAATGGCAGCGTATGGTAATGTCACGTTGAGATGGTGCTCTGACCCATGCAGAGGATCATGCGCCCCCGATTTAATTTGATGTGTGTCTCCAGACTACAGAGGGGTCTCCCATATTGTACAAAATGATATCATAAAATCATGTCCACTGTGTATAGAAACCTTGCATTAACCATCTCCCTGATCAGTATTTATTGTGACTAAATAAAAAGGCCAGTGTTACAGTGTGCTAACTAGTATGGTGCAGAGGCTAGGGGGTTCTTTTATCACTGACCTTTTCTGCCTTCGAAACGTATAGTGGAGAATCAGAGTGAAAAGTCACCCATGTAATGTCATTTGTTACCAGGATTGGCCTGTCTTTGGCACTGAATGTCTTTTGCCAAGAATCGCACCACCAGAGGTCAGCAATGCCCTAGTTGTTATGCACTGGATGGAATCCAGAAAAGCAAACTGGAAAACATATATTCTTAACCTTTTAAGACACTAATTCATACCTATACTACTAGGTGTTTATACATGCCGATACAGCTAAAACACAAATTCATCATTACACAGTATTGTGATAGATGTGCAAAACATGGTGGTTACAAAATCAAGTAAAATTGTTTTTTTTATTCCTTGCCAGAACCAGTTGCTCCGAGAAGAACATTAAAAGTCAAGGCGGTCCCATCAGGGAGGTCACTCATCGTGGTTGTTTTGTGATATTGGAGTTGTGAAATTCTCATTGATCTTCAACACCAGGAACCCCCACAAAGCTATTATGGAAATCACATTTTAAGTGATTGATGCATTTATACCATCTTCTTAACCACAGTGCAACTATAATTAATCATGGGGTGAAAATTCAGTCCAGTAGGGTATGCATACAAAATTAGTCAGTCTGTACACATTCAACCTTGATACACTTCAAAAATAACCCCTTTTTGAAATCTATAGCGAAAGGTAACAGTAGTCATACATTGATATTAGCACTGTTTCATAGCTTAAGCTCTCCAGTTCAATGCACCAATTTTAGCATATTACCAGATTACTTTCTATGATTAAGTTTGCAAAGACTTCTTAATAGCTGCTCTCTCTCCCTCTCTCTCTCTCGCTCCTCACAAAACAGGCCATTCCGTGTGTCGCTCATAGTAGTACATGTCGTAGCTCAAGATCGCTTTCTTAAACAACAGGGAAAGGCCGATGGACTACCTTCTGGAATATTTGTCTGTAAAAAGCATTCTCCATATCGCTATATGTTACTCTTTTATGTAACCAAAAAAAAAAAATGAATGGAAAAAAGTAGATTAAATGTATGAAGTATTGTGCACAAAACTGGGTTACACATTGTAACTCACTATTATCTCTCTATTTTATTTTGCTGTAGAAACTAGGACCACTATCCAAACAAAATGCTCTCTTAGGTAACTGCTCATCTTTTTTATGGCTAAGTGAAATCTTTGTTTCCGTGTGTCTGTGGAATGGATTATGTTGTTCTGCTTTTTAGTGGCATGCTACGCTGTCGTATACATCATAAGATGGAGATAGTCTTGGTTGTTTTTGGTTTTTGAAGGTTTCCAATTACTTGCAGTTTTCCATTTGCACTTAGTAAGAACCCCACCAATGAGAACAGAGCACTTCTATGATAACATGTTTCAGGCTTTGTGCTTTCAACATCGATAGTACATTACATTCAGCAGATGCTTATGTCTAAAGCAATTTACAGAACAGTAAAGGTATACATCTCATCAGGTCATGTGCTCCTGAGACATGAACCCATGACCTTTGCATTTCCACTGTCACTTAAATGAATGGAGCACACTGAACTGTATGTTTCAACATTGGCACTGGGTAGTCCTTAATCCTCTTCTGACAGATTTTTCTTTTTAAAACGAACATAACCCCCATTAAAAAGTTGCCTGTTTTGATTCCCTCTTTGTTTTATATAAAGAATATATTCTATTTATTTTTTGATGAGTAAACTGAAGAAATCTGTGGTAAATGTAGTCCCATCATTTTTTTGTTTATTCCGTCACCTTTTGACCTTTGTTATGCTTGTAATTGGAACAAGTTTTACATTTTCAATATTTGTAGTTTAATGTAAACTGTTTTTTGCTGTTTATTGACAAGAATTTTACAGAATAAACTCATTGGAATGCAAAGTTTACTATCAGACACAGTGCATGCACACAAAATCCTTAGTGAACTTCACTAGTACCTAATATAAATATATATTAAACAATGAAAAGCTGAGTTCACTGTTTATTCAGCAACTCATATGATTAATATTGCTTTTATAAATACAATACAAAGAAATACAAATCTTAGCACAATTGGTGTCTTGGCTACTAGGAGAAAAATGTCCTTTGTGTACAAATATTACAAAAAAACAGCATGGCGTATACAGCTAAATCTGGAAACAAAGGTGTCCAGTATAGAGGCACTCATCTTTCAAAACAACACAAAAATACCAAGAGAAGGAGAGGCACACAAGTCTTTGTACTGCAGAGGAATGTTGACAAATGAGTCACAATGAAGACTGGTGACACCGAAGTTATCATGGCAACGCCATGAACTGAGTCCTTGAACCTTTCACCCAAATGGTTACACACCCAGAGCCATCCACAGTCACACAAGTAAACAACAAGAAAAATATATAAACCTCAATTTACCAGAACGCATATTATTGCAAGAGAGCAGGTGCAGATAACATTGCATAGAAACTTATATAGCAGTAAAAGTACAGTTTCACAATTCCATGAATACTACATTCGGCATCTCTAGAGTTGTTTTATAGACTATATGGAGTATTGTCACAGGTAGGAACAGACAGATGTCATTCAGTCTTCTGCGGTGGGGGCTTGAGGAAGAAGGCTTGGTTGCTGAGCAGACGGTAGCTGAGCACCTGTGGCACCAGGCCATAGACCACGTTGACCGTGAGGAAAAGCAGCTGAGTGTCTGCTGGGACTCTGTATGAGAAAGGTGTTCGCGTGTGGAGGGAGGCCCCAATATGGGAAAACTGTGCCTGAGAACACAACACAAAATAGGGTACAGAAACAAAACTCTCAGAGACATCACATCTTGAAATAGAGACAGAAAACAACAAACATTTCCATCCTAAAAACATCTTTATTTACTCAATACTGAAGCTGCAACAGCTGAGTGTTCAGATAAGGTGAAATAGCAGTTCCATCTCAAGTCATCAGTTTCTAGGCCTGTGCGATAAGTTTAATGAATTTAAGCATATTACCATATAAACTAGTTAGGAACAGCACCATTTGACTAACTACCCACTAACCAACTGAACTCTAATTCATACCTGAATTGCACACCTAAATGGTAAATGCTGAGACATTTCTAGGCCACATAGGGCAGTGTCAGAGCAACCCACTACATGGTTCCATGCCACTGTAGTGCGAACCAATGTAATGCATCAAAAAGGCAATAGAGTGTGTGCGCATGAGTTCTCAATGGCTTGCAGTGAATGGGTCAAATTGCTAAATATGCTTGTGGTTTTAACACAGTGACTTGATTTAACATGTTTCTGTGCTAACATATAGCAATCCCAACATAAGCAAAGTATTTGGCCAAAATGAGAATCCCACTTCATATTTATAGCTATATATTTTAAGGCAATAGGGCGATTCCCATCACCACTGACTTTTAAACAGAAAATAAAGTGCAGGTTCATTAAAAAAGTTACAAATCAACAATACTGCTGTGGTGACTGTGTGCACTCAAGCAAGCATTGCTCTATAAACTCAGACATTTAACAGATCAACTAACAGTCCACTAACAGATCAACATTCGTCCACTAACAGATCAACATTTGATTAATACAGACAGGCTCTAAAGCAGGAGACTTTCCCACTTCTCAACATACCACTACTGAAAAGAAACACTGAAAAAAGATGGATGAGTTAGTTGCATAGCAACGCTTCAGTCCATCATTGTACTGCTCACTTCCACTATTAATAGCATGAGCAGCTGCCATTGGAAGAATACCTTCAATCTGCTATGTCTAAAGTAAGCCACTGCTTTTGCCTCCTGCAGTATGTTGACCAGGCATTCTGGCAGGCGCTGGGACAAAAGCAACAGTCATGTTGGTCTCAGATTTGTGTACGGTATACTGACAGCTAACACTGTGGAGTGCTTCCATCTTTGGAAGAAAGTAGATGAGCTAGTTTAGATAAGATTTGTTTAACGATGCTCCTGTGTGTGCTTTGCTCTCAGTCAGATTGACAGTGTAATTAAACAGACGACAACTATATGTTGTAGATTTACCATGTACAAATGTTCCTATAATAACTCCATAAATAGAAACGTATTTTAAAACACTGTTGCTGTAATGCAAATACAAATTGGAAGTAATGTATACCGGTACTAGAATGTACCCTTATACTTTACTGGTAGAAGCCTCTAGTAAAGTACTTTTCAAACGTAATCAACATATTTTGACTTGTCATATCTACGCAGAAACAAACTCTAAGCAAGGTATACAAAGATTAACCAACTTGACGTTACCCAGTATGTATGTAAAATGTTTAGCGTTTTGTGCCAATTAGAAATTGCCCCGTGGTGAAAGTTTGAAGCAGCATGCCAAGATGTCACTGTCACTCCTCACATTTGTTCACCTCTGACCCCTCACCTGTGCAACTGCCCCCGCATGAACTAGGGTGAGGTCAGGGATCCACTCACAGCCAGGAATAACCAAACCATACAGAGTGATGATATAGCACGGCACGAAGTACAACATATTCACTACCATCTGCAACACAGAGAGCCCACAATGTTACGTCATCACTCTGCAATCCACACATGCATCACCAGGTGCACCGTCTATGAAATAATCAGTAGGTGCAAGTTCTTCAAATTAGCACTCTAGTCTAGTGTCTATGCTAAAATATGAGCGATAAATGATAAATAATAAAAGTATTTGTGATATGTTAGTAGATTTCTTAAATAACAACTGTAAGCAGTAATCATTTGTCAGTGTATGATCCCTTCCTCACTTGGATCCTGGGGTAGGCAGAGGGGTCCCTTAGATAGGGTTCATAGTGGTGAGAGTAGGCCTGACACCATTCTGTGGGACAGTCCAGCGCCACCTAAGAACACACACACATAAGGAAACACAGGTTTGAAAACCCTCCCACTCACAGTGAGTGGAGCATACATCTGTAACAATCACAGAAATGGACAGTTAAAGCAATGCCACTTTTGGCATTTCTTCTGTCACACCTTATTTGCTTAAGTGCTCACAGTAAAACATGATTTTCCTGTTAAAACAGGTAGACTGAAGTTCCTTTAACCCCTTGCATCAATAAGTAATAATAACTAACTGATCAATCTTTCTTTTCCCGTATTCTTCTCACTGACTAGTTCAGAATCAAGGAACCCTGAGCTACTGGGAAATAATCAATCATTTTTGTCTGGGGATGTAGACAGAAAACAAAAGTTAAGGTAGACTCTCCTGTGGGTAACTTCAACCCTGATGAATGCGGTGGATGCATGTGTGTAATATGTCAGCTTGGTGACAGTTTGCCTGATGGCCATTCAGTGGCTCTTTTCAAAGGCTGACAAATTGGCAAGGGTTGGTTGAGAGGCTCAGCTAAGTTTGTAGCTTTTTTTCAAATTGTTCACGATGGAAGTGGTCCGTAAACAAATCAGAACAATGCCTATCCAATTACCCAACGGACAATACCGCCAGTTTATAGGGACCAAATGAGGGGTACACAGGCCACCCCGGGCCAACTCACTCAAGCAAGGTAGCAACAGCACATGCCCCAGATAAGTCACATCATGAGCCCAAACTAGAACAGTGTGGTCCTCATTACGCCACAATGACTGACATTATCTGGGGTGAGCCCCTGCAAGTCAGCACCATCCCTACTCTACCCATCCCTCAGATCCATGCAAAGTGTCTGCGTTTCACTCACCAGGCCTCGGAATGAGCAGAAGGAAGCAGCACACAGCAGGTATATGGCAAACAGTAAATCCACAGGTCTCTGCAGCAGGCTCTTCTTCTGGGTAGCCTGGATGTCCTAGATCATGAGGATCATAATTGTCTGATTATCACCAGGTAATAATCACTCATGCATTGCCCTTTCTTCCCCTGTTCTCTGCCCCCGCTCTTCCCTTTGACCTCCATCCCTTGGTCCCCCTGTACGGGCCTCAGGTAGATTGGCCCTCCCCTTAAAGTTGGGTTCGGTTTAAGGTTTAATTCCATGTAGTGCTATTAACATTTTCTCAAGGTGCTTTACAGAGTCCAAGGCCTGAAAGCCCCTTAGAGCAGGTACACATGTGGCTGTGGCAAGGAACACTTCCTTTTAACAGGAAGAAACAGTTCAGAAAGATTTGACCCATGTGCCCAGGAGAGGGAAGGAAGGAGGAGGGGCAGGAAAGAAGAATGGAGAAGCAGATAGAAAAAAGGGGAGTGGACATGAACAAATCAGCCAATAAGTACTGAGTTCTATGAAGGACCTTGCAATAATGTTCATTGTCAAGAGTGCCAATCAATTCAATTTTTTTTCTATTTCCGTGCTGTAGGGATGTAATGCTGTCACTGTGTAACATTGCTTTAGTCCAGACTGTTCTGTATGACAACACTTTTTAAACAGATGCCAACCCAGCCTCACCTCCGGTGGAGCCCCTCGCATAGCAGGCTGACTGCAGACCCTGAAGCAGGCCCATATGGAGACGAACACATACAGCATGTGAATGAGGAACAGCGGGCTCAGCTGGGCTCCATACTTTCCTAAAGAGGACAGCTGGACTGTTCCATCATTTAAGACCATAAACTGTATGAACTAGCTTCAGTCCTAATGACGTTGGCTCAGTTTTACTTACCCACAATATTGCCAGGAATGTACACTATGACCCGCATTAGGAGGGATCCCACCCAGTACAAACCAATGGCCCTGTAGCTCTCCCTTTGCAGAAATCAGAAAACAAAAATCCAATGACTGTCATACAGTGAGTAGTTAATATGGAACAAACATAGATTCATATTTTGCACTATTATGAAGATTTGTCACTGCATTGTGTTTAATACTTCAAGAGGAAGTTTTAAAACAGTCTAATGTGTACTTTTTTGCTCTAGAAAAATGATTCATTCTTTGATACAATAATACCCCAACAACATAGCAAACAATATTCATAATGTGGATACTGAAATCTGAAATAGGCAACTTTTCAGCATAGCAGTAGGATTAAACACCCTATTAGGTGACTTTCTGTTCAAGTTGGCATAAACTTGCTGTTCCGTCTCTAATTCCATGTCACTGACAACCCACACACTACATTTTCGACTTGCAACACTATACCTAACCTGTTAAATGTTTATTTCAAGGGAAATTATGAGGTAGCAACAAAATATACTAAATGTCTGTGCACATACTACCTCTGACAGTAAAACTAGCCCTAGCGTGTTAGCAAATGAAGACCTCTTACTACTTCCATTCACTCTCTTCAAACAGGCTTGAATTATTTGTGCCATCTGCTGAGGAAGGCTGTTGCAACTTTCAGTCGCAAAGTGATCGATGTGCATACCCCCAGGTTATTGCCGCTACCATCAGCAAGTACATGAGGTAGTGTACACATCCATCCCAGTAGGATATCATATGTCCATGAGCAGTATTAATGTAGGGATCTGCCTGAAACATGCATGAAGAACAGCATGACAAGAAAGTTATATTACTTGCCTTGACCATCTACACTATTCTTTAAGTAATACAATTATATTCCTTGAGGTGGACTGTTTCCTTTTCTGAACTGTTGAAATAGCAGTGGTATATTTACCTCTTTCAAGTAAAAGGTCACGAATCCATCTATGATGCCATCCTGCTCAAGACCTATGATGAGGTTCACAACACTCAAAAATGCGTAGGTTGCAAAAACTGAAAGAGATTAAAAAGAAAATTTCTAATTTTTTTTCATGGTATTTGACAAACTTCCAAAAGCACTACTGAACATAGTGAGGACTACATCAGTTAAAGGCTGCTTGGGATGTGTATCCTTTTTTGTGCTGCTTTCCGAAAACAAACAAGAAACCGTTAACATACCGTAGAAGAGTGGATCCCGGGGTGCTTTCTTCTTTAGTACAAGGCGAACTGATATTGCTGTGATTACTAGGGTTGATGCTCCAGCAAAAAGTATGGCTTCAATACTTGAGAGTGGAAAGGGATCAAGAGAGTTTCGTTATAATTTGCAAGAGATTCCGTCTACTCACAGCATGAAGTAGCGCAATCTACACACACCATGTTAATCATAAAGGTTACTTTGTTTTGTACTGCAAAACTAATTTGCTAAATAAATAATTATTTAATAATAATTACTTGGCTCACCTGTTCGAATATAAAAGAAAATTAAATAAATATGAGATGGGTATTGACATCAAGGACAAGACGAACACTCCCGTTCCAGCCGACGCATTCATTGTGAAAAAAACAAAACAAATACTAAGTGCAATCACGGCCACTACACACAATTTTAAACTGTATGATCATACCTGCTACACATAATGGTTATCTTATCCCGTTTGTATCAGTATTCCTTCTGCATATGTGGACTGGGACATTCGGACATACTACAAATAGAAATGGGTGCAGTTCCTACCCTCTGTTGTTCCGTGGTTCTGTCAGGACTGTCAAGCCATAACCTTACTGGAATTTTAGGCTTGCATAGCTTGCAAGGCGGGTGCAATCTATGACACAACGCACCAAACGCCAATCAAATAATAGCAAGAACACTAATCACAGATTCCAGCCTATAATTATATTTTACATTTCACAACAGGAACTTTTAATAAAAAGAAACACAATCAAGCCATCAGATAACGTTTTAGTGCCGTTATCACATGGGTAATTTAGGTATAAAACCGTCATCGTCACCTACTGACTGATAACTAGTAGCCTGTATAATGTTATGAGGTGGCTAATTAACAAGCAGGCTTGAGACAAGTAGATGAGTCTTGACATGGGGCGCTTTGCAGTCTGGACCACCTGGACCATGCCTGATAGACACTGTACCCATGATTTGTCCAGTAGTCTGGTACTGCCCTCTTGCGGTCATAGGTTCATACTTCAGAACATTCAGAACATGACCGGAAAGGGGTGGCGTGCCTTGCCGTGACGCAATCGTCGTCGGATTCGTCGCTATGATGAGCTCGATAGCAAGCAAGTTGTAAACAGCGATGTCAAGCCATGTCTGAGGACACGGAAAGCCACTCGAAAATGTTTCGTTGATACTTCTGTCGCTCGGTGGATAAGCTGACGTAATCCGTAAACATAACATGGCTACGGGGGGCGGCCAAGCGGCACCCAGAGCCGAAGGACAAGCGTTCAATTTCAACCAGTCTGGCGCTAGAAGGAACGCAGCTGTCTCCAATGTTGCGGTCGCCGTAATCCCAGCGCCGTCTCCCCCGCCGTCAGTGGGCATGCACAGAGAGCCTGTCTACAACTGGCAAGCTACAAAGAGCTCTGTCAAAGAACGATTTGCATTCCTCTTCAATAACGAGTTGCTTAGTGATGTAAGGTTTGTTGTGGGTAAGGGCAGACATGCTCAAAGAATACCATCTCACAAATTCGTGTTGGCTGCTGGAAGTGCCGTTTTTGACGCCATGTTCAATGGTGGCATGGCCACAACATCCACTGAAATTGAGCTCCCCGATGTTGAGCCAGCTGCTTTTCTCGCTTTATTAAGGTAAATGGCTTTGCCGTGATTTCGCGTCATGATTATTGCAAGTTCCATGTTGTAAATCATCTTGGCTGTGATGTATTTTACATAAGTATTAGTGTAGTGTTTACAATGTTTTACATACAATCCAAACTTAGCCTTCTGCTTTGTTTTATTTGTGTTTGGGTTTGGAGTCTCGGAAAAGACACGAAAGCATAGAGAGTTTAGGAAAATAAAGAACTTTGCTAGCTAGAGGCGACTGCAATCATAATGACTCAGACATCCAATCGTTCTTGGAACTTCCGGAGCCTACCGGAAGTAAAGCTCTGAAGTTCAAATCAACTGGTGTGGACGGTATTAGTAAACTTCAATCGTTTGTGTTAAAGACTTTCCCCCTGGGCTGCACCCTGATCTGGTACCGACCCACCACATATGTGCCAGATCAAGGCAAATTCCAGCCCACTTCCCCCTACTATTTTGCTTTTCGTGTTCTCTGATGTGTCAGAACTTGTCTCTGCATTCCACATTTGCTAACTTCCAATGATGTAATTTGTGCCTTTAAGGTTTCTGTACTCTGACGAGGTCCACATTGGTCCAGAGACTGTCATGACTACGCTATATACAGCCAAAAAATATGCTGTGCGTGCTTTAGAGACACATTGTGTCGAGTTTCTTACCAAGCACCTCAGGGCTGACAATGCCTTTATGCTTCTCACTCAGGTAAGCATGATGTATCCCCATCAGGTATAGTGTTCAAAAATGATGTTTATTGTCAGTCTCGTGCTATGATCAAAATGCCTTAGGAGAAGCTGACAAGTTTGTCTGCAAATATTGTGGTAGTCCCAGTTACTGTAACATCATATGCATATTTTTTTTATAGTGCATTCATTATGGAGGGAATGTAAAAAGATAGAAATCAATAATTAAAACAAAAAGAACATCAAATCAAATCAAACTTTATTGATGTTCATGCTAAGGTCATGATGACCAACTCCTTGTCTTTCAGGGAAAGCACTCCTGTAACATTTGTTGTCATTCCAGGCCAGATTATTTGACGAGCCTCAACTTGCTAGTATTTGCCTGGATACGATAGATAAAAGCACTGCTGATGCCGTAAACGCAGAGGGGTTCACTGACATCGATTTAGGTGAGTCACCTTTACTTCCTGTGTCACCTTCCACTCAGGTCGCTGTGTGCGTGTTGCTCCATTAATCCAGTTCAGTACAGTGAATGGCTAGTCGCTGCTAGTGGACTGAATAATTGCACTGGGTTCTGTGTGTGTCCCTGCTTTTCATGTGGGCTTATCCCTGCTTGTTGTGCAGACACATTGTGTGCGGTACTGGAGAGAGACACGCTGGGAATCCGGGAGAGCCGGCTGTTTGGTGCCGTGGTCCGCTGGGCCGACGCCGAGTGCCACAGGCAGCAGCTGCCGCTCACCTCGGAGAACAAACAGAAGGTTCTGGGCAAAGCGCTCACCCTCATCCGCTTCCCCCTCATGACTGTGGAGGAGTTTGCGGCCGGTAAGCTCGAGCACTCCGGGTTGTTAGGGGGAAAATCGGGTGTAGATTCTGTTCAAAAGGGAGAGAATTTTCTTCCAGTGCACTGACCTGACTCTGCACTGTCCTTCACTGTCTATATGACACCTGTGTGATGGCAACAGGATGTGTTTTTATTTGTTGCTCTCAAATGATCACCTTCTCATTGACACTGCATAGCTGGTGTAAGTCATGTCCAAAATATTTCTGTGTTGTGAAAACCCTTGTCATACATTTTAGAATAGAAACAATCCTTCCATTTGGCTGAATGTAACTGATAGTAGCAAGTGCTTTTCTGCGTTTCTCTTTTAAGCAAAATCACAAAGGGAATCTTGTGCAGCTCTATTTAAATATTATGAGGGTGTTCATTCATACCCAGATTGAATCCACATATGAAACCCTAGTAATCTTTCCCACCCTCAAACATGTTTATGTCTGTGTGAATTCTGCACCATCTGCTGCTTCATGAAGACCAAACAGAGCCATATGCAGCCTTCAACTCTCTTACAAAGGCTAGGTCATCAGCTCCAGTACATTTGCCTCTAGATCTCATTCAAATTAAAGCTCACGCTGCAGATGGTTGACGATGCTAAATAGCCATAAACATGTTTATCATTGCTGTATCTTCCTCTACTTGATGGATTTTAATCGACCAATTTGGCTTTGCAACAGCATAGTCGGTGAAACCATCATTACTACCATGTACCTAGTAATTCAGCATTGTGATCTCATTATTTCTGCTGTGCCTGTGTGATGTGTTTCCTGAGACAACCAACCATAGAAACCCAGTTTGATATTTTCTCTTGTGCAACAGGGCCTGCCCAGTCTGGGATAATGTGCGATCGGGAGGTGGTAAATGTCTTTTTACACTTTACAGTAAACCCCAAACCCCGCGTCGACTACATCGACAGGCCAAGGTGCTGTCTCAGGGGCAAGGAGTGCAGCATTAATAGGTTCCAGCAGGTTGAGAGTCGATGGGGATACAGTGGAACCAGTGACCGCATCAGGTGGGTTTGATACATGCCTTATGGATTCAATGCAGCTGAGGGTTCTACTCGCTGAGTGTTCTGTCCTTTAGAACTGGATCTTTTACAATTGTGTTGGCTAAGAGTTGGGAGGTAGAGAGGGGCATATGCTTTAATATTTGGTAGGTTACACAGTGGTTCTATGGAATTGTGTATGAATTTGAACACAGGTACATCTAGTGAGAATGAGATGAGTATATTGATCTGACTGTGAGTTTCCTCATGGCGTTCTTAACTTTGGGCTCTGTCTCTTCTCACCACAGGTTTAATGTCAATAGGCGAATATCAGTAGTGGGGTTTGGTTTGTACGGATCAATACATGGATCAACAGATTACCAAGTCAGCATACAGGTGAGAATGGGACGTTTGAGCTGCTATTCTGTCTGTCTGCTTAGATTGCATCTATACATCTTAAATCTTTATTTCAGAAAGATGAGTCATATACAAATGGTACATGTTCACTCACAGTTCTGAATCACTTCCCTCTTAATAGATCATGGAGAGTGACCGGAATCACATGCTTGGACAGAATGACACAGGATTTAGCTGTGATGGATCAGATAGCACATTCAGGGTCATGTTCAAGGAGCCCATTGAAATCTTACCCAATGTTAGCTACACAGCATGTGCTACTCTAAAGGTGAGACATGCAGGTTTGATAATTTTTTTGTGTTTTGTTTTTGCAAAACATAAAGTCTGTTTTGTAGTCTCTGAGCAATTAAGTTGTGATCTCTTACATCAAATGGTATATTTGTATTTACCTTGCTATTACATAATGCTGTATGTTTTTTTTATCTGTGATATCTAGGGGCCTGATTCACATTATGGAACCAAAGGACTTAAGAAAGTGTCACATGATTCAGGAACAGGGACCAAGACGACATTTTTCTTCTGCAGTTCCCCCGGCAATAACAATGGCACCTCCATAGAGGACGGCCAGATCCCTGAAATCATCTTCTACACCTAAACCACCCAACACTAAACATTACCCAACAGTGACGACTGTGTGATCCGAGGCGTCATAAACTGACACGGAGACTCTCCAGGGATTGGGCCTGCGGGTTGGGGCAGATTACGCTGCGCTGGCTTCTTGTGCTACCTGCATCATCACACGTGGAAACATCTCACAAAGCTGACGTATGCTCGTCCCACATGGTCACATCTCGTCTTTAATGACTCGCGCGTCAACGTCTCCCAGGAGGGATGCCAAAGTCCCTTTTCATCTAACACCAGCCGCGATCCTTATTTGCGTTCGTGATTACTAAAGCAATACGAGCTGAGTGTATATCTATACATTGTTATACTGGAGATATGTACAGATTCTAATGTTTGCCAACTTGAGGTGCTGAGATTGTTATTTTCTATAGGTCGCTGGACGTGTCATCTTTAGAGCTGAGAAACAGAAAGAAAACACTGCTTGTTATGTACCTTACAGGGAAGAGGGTATGATTTTAGACATGTCATTAAATAAAATTGATTGCAGTCAGTGATTTTGCACCATTAATGACAGGGAATTTTTTTTACATGGAGTCATGTACTGTTTCAGTGAATACTATTGCATATCGTGCAGTTATGTTAAATCACATCTCAGAATGCTCAAATTGTTTTGTAATATGCACTTCTCTGAAAAACTATAAGAAGAGCAGTAACATGATGTATGTCTGATGTGTTGTGGTTTCACTTGACAGTGTATTGCACTCATATATGTATTGGTCTAAATCATTCACATTGAACATATCTATAGGTCCAAGGGTTTAATCTGTCATGTATTCAATCACATGTAGAATAATAATATATTTGATGTATCACCAAACCAAAATATTGAATGTATTATAGCATGTCTTCAAAAACAACACTGACACAAATGCATCCACAATTTAACATCATTATTTTACACTCGATCGTGGAAATACTTCATCACATGGTCCACGATAGCAAAGGGTCATAAGTGAATCATTCTGAATTCAATAGATCCTTAAAGTCCACCACAGCACTGAAATGTGGCGTTACATGGTCACAGAAAAAGAACAAACAAAACCACTTTAAAACTTTAAACTACTGTACAAAACAGACATCTGCAGAAAATATCAATTTCCTGACAGTGAAGAATTGTATAAAACAATACTCTGGCTCTTCATTGAGGTTGCTTTTTATTCCCTTATATATTGCAGCCCTGGTTTAGGGTTAAGGGCAGTATTATCTTGTCTAGTGGATTTATATGAACACCTAAAAGCAATACATTTCCCCACATAATTATGGGTTCAAGACATACAGCACAGTATCAAAAGAGTTTGGAGTTCCCCCTCCACTACTGCCAAGTTCACCCTCAGCTTGAGCCTAACCTCCACCCACTGCATCATTTGGAGAGAGGCTAAGAAGTAGGCAAGGGGTTGGGATGGGCTGAGGGTTTACTACACTGAGAAACTATGAATATCATGAAAAGTCCCAAATGGTTGACTCTACGTCAGCTTTGACCTCTCAAGGTTCAGTATTATTTTGAACAGTAGATGGCGTATTGAGCCGTTTTCAATCCATGAAATGCAGATTTTAATATTTTTTTTTATTTTATCAATATTAACAGCCGCATTGATGTTCAGTCATAGTTCAGTCATATGATTTAGTTTACAGCAACAAAAAAAAACACATTTAAAGGTGCACTTACACTTTAATTTATACCTGCATTTCCTCGATCCTTGGCTAGGGGGCAGTAGTGGGACACGGACTCCACTGGGCCACTGCCATGTGAACAAGCACCTCCATTATCTGTCTCATTGGTTTCAGGTCCTCATTGATAGGAGTTGACTTCCCCTCCCTGTGTGTTTGCCCATTTCTAAAACTTTAATATTCATCGGTTCATTTCAGGCTGAAGAGACACGGACACAAAATGTGAAATTGTGCAGAAATTGAGCACTGAATGGGGAGTCATCTCATTTTATCTACCAGACGAGTTATTCACTTGTTACAGTGAATTGAAAACTAAATCATTCTTGCCATAAAATAATGTGAGCTCCAACTATCCCTTCCCTATGTAAACAAAAAGTGATAAAGAGATCTTAACCAGTATATTTAGTCAAAATATGTCAGGACAAATGTGTCAATCTAATATTCTCTAAATCCATGCCAGCAACAATGTGTAATTACAAGTCTAGTGCTTGCTTATGAAGTCTCTTTGATATTAGGGACTACACATTGGCATAGCACAATACTGCCGCTTTGTCAATAACATCAGCCAGCAACAAACGAATCTGATGAAAATGACTCAGAAAAATTAATTAAAACACCCCTGTTTCCATGGCAAGATTTTTGGCCATGAAACGATTTTGAAGCTTTTGAATGGAACATTTAATTTGAGCTGGATGTCTAGCCAAAATGAAACAAATCGATGAACAGAGAATTCTCTGATTAAACGAGACACACATTACACATGAGAGATAGCTGTTGAATTCTTGAAACCTTTCAGTGTTCACCTCAAAACAAGTACTTTGTCTCTTATTTTCTGAGTAGGCCTACACTTTAGTTCCCTATGTATTCTGTAGAGATTCTCTCTGGGATATTTAATGTGTTGTTTAAGGGCCAAGTTCATGTGAAGAACACATGACTCACTCAAATGTATAGTTTATGCAGTCGGCCTCAACAGGCCTAAACACTGAAAGATGACTAACCTCATAAGTGTCTGACCTTGTGTCATTATGTAGGGGATTTCAAATTAGCACGCTGCCAATTAAGAGGCACTAGATGATGTCACCATGGACAAAACAGAGAGACAGAGAATCTTACCAAACAGATGTTCAATCAGAGAAGTAGTTGTGGCATTTTGTGGAGTAGACTATTGACTCCTACTCTGTGAACCTGCTTTTCAGGAGCTACTGTGCATGGCTTTGTGCTCAGCTTGCCTTGTCATGTTGATGATGTGAACAGACAGTCTTGTGTTTGCATGGGTAGCCAGAATCATTTTGTCCTTGTTTCCCAGAACAATACAGCACCATCAACATCATTTCCTTAAGAATTATTCATGAATAAGCATTTGGATTTAAGCATGATGGATCCAGCTGATTGAATAGAACTGAATGACACGAACAGTCGTTGATTTAAGAGAATAAAAGATAATATAAATGAACTTAGTGGAGGAACATAGATGCGTTTGCTGAGAAACAGCTTTTTAGTCAGCCTTAATTTCAGATTTTTTTTCCTGAGAAAATAAAAACAAAAAAAATAGCAAAACCCCTTTGCTAATTGTGCAATCAAAAGTGGGCCAGATTCCTGACCAGTGGCTGCCCTGATGAGGCATTGTGTACTGTATCTCCCTGCGCGAGGAGCCGAGCCGAACAAACACAGCCCTGCAGTGGAACTCCAGCCGCGTGTGTTAAGACAACATATGAAAGCCCCTGCCTGCCCACAGATGACTGGCTCAGAGTGGGAAGGCAGGGTTTGTGAGGCTTGTCTCTTCTTCATCTGCCTCCCCGCCCACGTTGGCAGAGAGATGCGCAGCACTCGCTGGCATTGACTCTTTCTTCCAGCTCTGCAGCGACTGCGTGTTACAGCAAACGCCAAGCGTCGAGTGTGCGCGAGTGTGGTTCAAGTCTTATATGAATTCTTATATAAACGAAGTGGCACAGCAGTAAGATTTAATTTGTACTAATTGGCATCACGTGGAAACACTTTTTGCGTAGTAAAGCTAGTAAAGGCAAAATTGTCAGATGTTTTCCTTAACTGTGCCTATGTTTACCGCCTTATGTAATCCCATTTACTTTAGAGTCCCTCATCACGTCTGAAAGTGCTGCCGCTGTCTTACTTACTCATGTGTGTAACAGCCTTCTGCACACACATTTCACCAAGCAGAAACCTCAAGCATTCATGGATGATGGAGTAACACTTTGCACTGGTCTCTCCCTGCTCATCCCCCTCTCTCCATCACCGGCACATACACATACCTGGAACGAAGGACTGCGACTGGGACCACTCTTTTCTTTCCTTCGTTTTTTGCTTTGACCAGCTGGATATGGTTGCATAACCACTGTTTGCATGGTGATGATGCCAGGCTCATGGACGTGCTGGTACTTAGAATGTGAAGATGAACCTCCATGTTGTGCTTTGAATGAAGCAATTTGACCAAGTATACAATGAGTGGGACATATGTCACTCAATCCATATCATTTTTAGTTTGTAGCCCGTAGGACATATAGGCAATTATTCACCCATGAGGAAATAGGCATGAAGTAAGGTTAAGATCAACATCCAAGTACATGGATTGAATATGCACATCAGATTTACAGAATAGTAGGTAATAGTACATAGACTGCTAACACTTGTAACATCAAAAAGAATTGGTAGAAGGCGGTGTAGTATTTGGTTTGGTCCATATTACTTACCTTCAAGCACAGATTCACTACCAATGTCTTCTGAATACTCCTTAACAGTGGAATTTAATATTTATAAATACAAATATAAGCTACATTATGAATGCACATCTTTTCATGAAGTTTCCATTCCTTAATCGCATATTCACAAGCATCCATTTTTTCATGACAAGAGTCATTCTTGCATTTTGTCAGGAATATACTTGACATGCAAACCCTTTGCCTGAGGGAGAAAGTGTTGCTTTGGAGGTTAAAAATAGAATACGATGGAATAAAAGGCAGACACAAACATCACCTTCTCCTCAAAATGACATTGGCACAAAAAAAAAACTGGATGCTCGCTTTGCAGAGATAAAGCAAACTTAAATGAACGCAGCTGTACCTGTCACTGTCTTTGCCCCAGACATAATCAGCGAAATTAGGAAGTTTGCAGATGTGGCACTGAGCATTTACGTAACAGCCACCGTTCACGCGAGGACAGCTACGCTCTCAGGGAGTGACCAAGACGGAGTCAAGGCCATTTCGTGTTTTTTCTTTGATTTGCACGTGGATGTCTCAGGTGAGGATTTGGCCCTGTGGCTTTATGTGGACAGAGCCACGTGTTTTTGAATAAAGGCTTCATTCAGTGGGTTGCTGCCGTCGAGTTGGGCCTGGTCACATGTGTAGCCATCTAATGTGCAGGGCAACATTTTCATGCTCAGCTGCCCCCCAGAAGAGCGCAGCAACCCACCCTCAATCTCTACGCCCACTAACACCAGATGTAGGTCGCTGTGTGCTGCAGGGAACTCTGTGTGTGTGTGTGTGTGTGTGTGCATGTGTGAGTGCACTCATGCTTGTGTGTGTGCCCTTGTGCAGTGGCTGAATGTGGGAGACAGGGCCGCCAGCACGAGTTTCCAGTCCTGTCACATTGCATCCTAACAAACACACAAGCCGAGGCCTGACACATGAATGGCTCTCTCACAGGCACGCGCTCTCCCCGAACTCCCGACCACCACAATCACAGCTCTACCACTCTCTAAAAACTACAAAAAAAAAAATACAGCAAGCACACCTATCACATTTGAAAACTGTTGAGGGAAACATATTAATACATATAAATAAAAAAATCTCATTAAGTGCTTCTTCCTGCTCTCTCAAATGTCCCTGTACTTCAGGCATCAGAGACATATAGAAGTTCAATGAACAGCAAGACCACACCGCTTTAGACCAAATTTCAGCATCTGCATCAGTGAGTTAGTGCTCTCTTTCTGGCTCATGCCTAGTGAGCGACACAAAGGGTTGTGTGTGTGTGTGTGTGTGTGTGTGTGTAGGTCTGTTGGGGGACGCTGATGTCTTGGGCAAAGTTAGCTTAATGTGAACTGATTATTATGATGACAGCAGCATGCCTGCTGTGAGCGCGCCTCACTCCGCCTGGCCTTCCTGCCAGCACAGCTGATTACGTTGCACAAACGCCTGAGCTGGGGGAGCGCTTAACACATTCACCTCCAGGAGGGCCTCTTTACATCCAACCACCGTGCGCAGCCCAGGACAGTCATGTCTGACTCTTTACACAGAAGTTTGAGTTTGGTTTGTGACGCCGACTTACTAAGGTTTTTTTTTTATACATTGGACATTGTGCAGTTCTGGAAGGAAATAATAGAGCTTTAACTACCTTAAACTGTGAGAGTAACGTCAAAACACATTTAGATTTGAGCAAGTTGCCCTGAATGACCTTAATCTGGACAGCATTTGGTTCTGTGAAACTATTCCACAACAGCGCTTATAGTGACACGTGATTAATTAAATTAACGGCTGTGGAAAACAGATGTTGGGCCATGATCCAACTGAGCTGAATGCTTCATTAAAAGGCACTTTCATTTAAGTGGAATACCCATTTTACAGCAACACACCTTCCTTTACCAATGGCTAGCCCCTTTTACTTCAGTAATAATTTTCTGTCTAGATGAAGTATTTTAAAACAGTAAAGTACTGCACTATCTTAGTGATCCTTATAAGAGCTGAAATGACCAGGGTTGCTAACTCTTGAGGTTGATTTTCTTTTGTCATGCAAGTCATACCTCTACAAACAACTTCAGGGTGTTTATGTAATCCTGAGTTTTTCTCTCTTTCTGGCAACACATCTCCCACCAATATATCAAATGATGCGCTCTCTTTCAGACCAAGATAGGCATGAATGATGGCAATCCTGAATGACCTCAGTAACTGTTTCCACAACACAACACAAAAGTGTTTCAAGTCAAAACAGAACCCTCCCCACCAGCAACGCCTTTGAAAACATTCTGTTCGAAAAGAACCATCCAGTCCCTCTTACAGAACAAGGCTAGATTGGGACAAGTTTTTTTCATCTTCAAACAGCCTCAGATTTGTCTTTACTTTCAATTTACTCCCATTTTATACAAAACAGACGTCATGTAATATTGCGATACGGTCAGTATACATGTTTATTCATATCCAAAAAGAATAGGCTCTCTAATAAGCAACAGCTATTTTTCTCTCTGGCAACCACATACCTCTCACAACTCTGCCCTTTTGTATTAACCTTTATTCTCTGTGCTTGGGTAGATATCCAGGCCAGCTGAATGCAGTCGATAACAATTTCTGATTTAACGTGACGATGAGCTCAAATAAATCCCAACTGCATGGGTAAAACTGACATTAGGTCCATTGAAGTCCATGTAACCAACAGTAGATGGGAGAGAAAGAAAGGAAACACAAATGTTTTACAGTAGTATACAGCAAGTCCTCCCAGTGTTGGTTGAAAACATTGTATATTTGTCACAAAACAAGTCCAAAAACAATATATTGTAGTATTTTCAACAGTAGGTTGTCAATGCATACCACACAGTCTATTTGGCCAATTTAACTCAGTTTCAGAGAAAAAGAAACTCCTGTTTAGTTTTTCAGACAATAAAGATGACTAATGGAAACAAAATGCATCTGTTCATGAGATGAAGTTAATACTGCCTTTCAAAGAAACTACGTGATGAAAAATGCATCACCGCAACCTATGCAGAATTTGACACCATCTGATATCAGTAACGCTCATAGCGTCTCTGACTGCTTGAGTTGTAGCCCTGGTTATAGGAGTTATGTTGGCCTTGATACTGTCCACCTGAACCCCAGCGCCGCTCCTGCGGTGGACCCCGCTGATCAGACCCTCCCCAGCCGCGATCTCTGTCCCGGCCCCTGTATGGTCTCTGGTCTTGATAACTGCAAAAGTCAAGTACAAATGTTCACATAATCTATCCATGTGTTCATCATGTATGACAGGCAACATACAGTACAATATGAATGTAGTCTACTAATGCCAAACTGAATTCTTTAAAAGTATGATGTGTAATATTTCCAACCCATTCAGCTAGACTAATTTGTTGGCTATTGATGGCATTATCTAAATACTTCCCAGACGAACTATATTATAATGGATTAACAGGCATTCAAGGCTAACTGTTTATTTTGTACGGACGTGGTGATAATTACACTTTCATATTGAGTCTGTCACTGAACTAATATCGTTGTATGAAACGTTGCTGGCATACCGGTTATCCCTGCCTCGTTGGTAACCCCCTCCACTACGACCTCTCCAATCTTCAACAATAGGTGGTGGATTCACAGGCTGCTGAACATATTTTTGGTACTCCACGTCCTCTGATGTGAACCTACAAGCGAACTGTTCTTCATACCCCTGGAGCGTTTCGGGACTGTCCGTCATTCTAGAGTTGTGTTGCAAATGTAAAAACACTTAATACTCAAACTTTCGAACAAATAATAAACAGGCTGCTGTATATATAGCCTGCATACAGTCAACAGTGAAAAGACAGCAAGATATACTAATGTTATGATGGCTAGGTTAGCTTGCTAGCCTTTTGGCGTCGTTTGTGATAAACCAGTGAATTTAAACGATATCCTGCGCTTCCAATAATGCTAAGCTATTTCAGTTTAATTAACTATAAGTATAGAGTTCCACAAATTAATTAATTTCAACCTATTTCTTAGAAATATTAAACTTACTTCACCTGAATTCAGTTGGTTGATATCATACGGTAACTAACAGCATCACACATGAACTCAAACAAGTGCATCACCGAATCAGTTCCCAGAGTTCGATGAAAAGAGAAAGTAGTTCCGCTTGGCGCGGCGCATGAGTTCGTATACTTGGATGTGTGCATGCCACATCATTGGTAATACGCCAAACTTGAACTATTCAGGTTGCCTTGTTTCAAAGCTTTGGCTGATTATCACAATATTCACAAAGGGTTGTCACCGTGAAATGAAAGAGTTTTCGATGGAAAAACGTTTTCTTCAAAAAACAAGTTTCGTTTAAGCCTGTTAACCCTATAGACAGCATATAGGTCTGGGTTACCTGAGTCAGAGCTACGGCCCCAAGTGGAAAAAAAATACCAGCAATTAATTGAGTCATGGACCTATACCGACAATTTGTAAAATGTTTGCATTATACTTGTGGTGCATATAAATGTGTTTGTCTGCAGGACGACAGTTCTCCCGGTTATTTGGAGTTGTGACTGGTTTGCATCCCTCCACCTGAACTCTTAATCGTAATTGGTGAAGTCACCTGCCAAATCAGCCTAACATATACTATCTCATTTGATGTAGCATGCCTACCAATTGGAATCCACCAATCAGCCCACTCATCACTTCAGGATGCACAGCGCAGTGAGCACAGTTCAAGCGACCAAATATCCAGAATTCTGTAAACCTGGGTTGTTTTGAAGACGCTCCCTGCTTTTAATGGAAGACAAAACAGATTCCGGGCTATCACATGACATGTAAGTTCATAATATAAACCATATCGCTTCAGTTTAAAGTTGAGGCATCTGCGTAGCCTTGCAAGTGGTGTTTATTTGTAATCCAAGAGGTTAGTGGTTTAACATACTGTAGAATTGGTCTTAGTGAGACATATTGTCTTCACACAATCGCTGCCCATTGTCCGGCATTACCTTTTTTCCCTTTTATCTTCCCCTGTGTTTGTCGTGGATATGTATGTAGGTAATGTAAGATAGGAGATAGGATGTTGGAGGCTAATAGGTTTCTCTGAGCAGGTGGAATCCGCTCAGTGTCGCTGCTGTAGCTGTAGGTCTCACTTGTAATTCAAACCCATTGGGGAGCGGACTCAAAGGAAACAATTCCACTAGCAGCGTTAGGTTAGTGTATGCCGCGCTGTAACACTCTATTTATTTACAATATCTCTAAATACCACAGTTACCAAAGGAAAATCACGGAAAGAGCGTTGCCTGAAAACTTCAAATGGAAAGAGAATCAGCTTGGCGAATGCAAGACGTACCGGGGAGATCCGAGCTCTGTTCATGAGAGTAAAGACTATCACATTTCAGTCTGTCAATCGCTTACTTGCTTGAAGTGGGGTCTTCGGTATGGACTTAACACGGAGCTAATGTCAAGTGGACTTTCAAAATAGTTTTATCACATAGAAGACTTCAACCTACCGGGTTGTTTGATACGCATTTTCTTTTCCGTCAAGATCTGTTAGAAAAGTCCGTGGAAATGGGGTAAGTGTGGGTTACAGAATTGCTACTCGCCTTACAAGCGAGACAACTGCCTGCTGTGGCATCTGTAGTGGTAATTAGTTTTAAAGAGTTTCTATGTAGGCTCAATCGAATCCTACATTTTCTGGAATTCTTCGCTAGGGAAACGCGAGCCATCCAATACGTGTTATTAGGCTAAGTGGTAAAACTAACCTCATCATTCTCTGTAAAGCGTCAGCGTATATTTTTGTCTCGATATCTGAACATTGTTGTTATAATGAATATATGCCCAGTATTTTAAAAGGCCGAATATTCGCCGCTCCCAGAATTGATTAAATGGTTGGCTATAGGGTCTTCGTAATGCATAACCCTTGTGCCCTCACTGTCACACGGTTTCTAAAGCATTCTGGTAGGCTACCTAATTTATACACCCAAGTAATGCAATTCACATTAAATATACCAATGTTCTAGATCTATGAACATGTCTGTATTCAATGTTCCCATCATGTAAACTCTGTGAAAATACAGTGGTATCACAAACCGCACTTCGACTATGATTTAGTCTTGTTATTTGAGGCTCAGTTGTCACCAACAGTTTCTTGAGTAATTTTCTTTTGGCGATAGTTTGCCAATTTTACTTGAAATACATCTACAATATTAATGCATGTGTAAGGGTAATTGCGGTATCGGTGCCACCTCTGCTAGGCGTTTTTTTTTTCTTTTAACATGAACCATGAAGAGAACGGCGAGAATGTCAGGGACAGAGTCAACAGAACCCACGCATGAGCAAGCCTTGGCAAACAGTGCGCACAGGGGTTTGGGATGGAGTTCGGATGGACTGGGTCTGTGGAAGAGGTCCTTTCACCCACTCGATTATGGCCCTCTCATTTGAGCTCATGATCAATGTTCTGTCCTTGTTCTTTTATGTTTGCACAAAGGCATGTGTGTATTTCCCTGTATGGCAGAAGGGTTACTGTGAGTGGACTGGCCTGGATCATTGACTAATCACATCTGTGAATGTGGTGTCACATATTCTATCAGCCAATTCGTTCAACTCCAGTTCTGGTTCATCTCAAATGCAGTAAACCCCACTCTAAAGTGGTGTTCATGAGACGCCTGAAGCCATTTACTTTGATTATCTTTGGTCACAGAATGTTAATTAGACTGGAAGCATTTGGCAGTGTACATATGCATGCGAATGTCTACATTTTGGGTGTGTGCAGTGATTTCATAAAAACACTCTTCCTCTCCCTTCTGAACACACGTACACAACTTTGGTGAAAACCTGTCTAACTACCAAAACAGCTCTGACATCCCTGCACCTTCTTGCCTGTCTCCAAGTTGCTTGACCAGTTTGTGTTGCCTCGCGAGAGTGGCCTTGCACAACACTCAGTCATTGAAAGAATTCAAAGATCTCTTTCTTTTACCTTTTTTTTCAGGAGAGTTTCAGGTGTGTGTGTGTGTGTGTGTGTGTGTGTGTAGACCCGAGGGGACTCTGAATGCATTAGAGCTTACCTATGTTAGTAGTGCTCAGACACATAGATGACAACAGTTTGTTATGATTGCTGTATGAGCAATCTATCATGCATCCAAATAATCATAGGATATTTCAACTTATCTAACAATACTCTTAAACATTTACCATTCTGAAACATGTTCAGGAAGTGATTTAAGACACCAGATAATAATCATAATATGTCTCCCTCACAATGGTCATGCCAAAGGCATGGTCACATAGTTTCGCACAATGCAATTTCCTCAACTGTCGAGTATAGTGGAGGTCATTAGCATAAGCATATTGATTGTTGATAGTTCTGTCTGAAGCCAGTTTGGCCTCTGCATGTCAGACCAGGAGATGGTTATAGATTAACCAGCTGGTGCAGCCTGCTGCCTGCTAGGATTCTGTACACACCCAAATAGTGACCCGGAGGCCAAAGCAGCAAAAATTGATTAGCCGCCTTTGGTTGACAGTTCAGATTGTTTTGTGTTAATGAATACCCTATCCACTCTCTGATTAATGATCAGTTGATTCGAACAGCATCACCTATCAAACGTTCTCTTATTCACGTCAGTTATGTAATGATGTTTGGACATAGTGCTGCTGAATGCTGTTCTTCTCAGTATGAATAGATTTTGAACAAGTCTCTCCCCTCTGGTGACACTGACAGCTGCATGAGACATTTGTCATACTGGGACTTGTAGGCATACTAGTCAGACAGGACAACTGTTGCACAGAGAATTGAACTGAGAAAAATGGTGACTGGTGACATTTGTGTGGAGGACAAATCATTTTCTAGTCCAGCAAGGGGTTAATTTTGTACTGCTTTTTCCACTGCTCCCTGATTTGATTGCTTCGACAACTCAGTCTGTGTTTTAAGTAAATCTACTCGAAAGATACCAAATCTGCGACTGTCTGAAACTTTACATTGAAACTAAAACAAAGCTCAGATGTCATTTGAGTCCTAGCCAGGGTCATTTAGAAGCTCTCTGATCTGCCCGTGTCATGAGCTAAAGTAATATAGGGTTGGTGATTATGATGAGAAGCTTGGCCTCTTGGCTGCACATCAATATCAATTTGTCACAACAATCCAAATACAGATCTGTAGCCTAGTGATAATTCTCACATTACATTTTCACGCTCAACATTCAGTCAATTAGTGTAGGATGTCTTGTAGAAAGTGCTAGTAAGTCTCTGTGGCACACCTGCTCAGGAATGTAATGATGGTGCTTAAACCCCAGTGTATTGTTCCGTCATGAGAGGTGAGGGAGGCAGAAGAGCACTTTTAGGGGGGGGGGGGGTGGTTGGCATGAGGGTAGAGATCGCTATTTAAAGTAAGCCTGGGAGAGAAGGCGGCACCCAATGTGGGGACTGATCCTAATCTCTTGTCAAGCACTGTAACCGGCTTAAGTGTCATTGATTTAGCTGCTGAGATGCCGCTCTGATTCCATGGTCTATGTAGCTAAGGTAAAAGGTTCAGGCTACTGAGTGGCATATGCTGCCTGTCCATGGACCCAATCTAAGAATGAAATTGTCAGTGTTATGGCAAACATCATTACTTAAAGGTTGGTAAATAAAAGGGACGGATCGGTGGGGATTGGAGGAGGTTTTTTTTTTACCAGATGGTGGGGGCCATGGCCATCTGTTGTGACTATCCACTAGGCTGCAGACTATGCATTCCCCCCGACTGTGAAAATTATGCAACAAGAGCATAGTAATGGTCTCCCCTTTTTGAGGACCGTGACCCACCATCACAACAAATCATGCAATGTGTCTGTCCTTGTCAAGTACAAAATGTCATGGTATACTGACATCACAGATGTTATCTAATTAATGCTTCAATTTTTGTGTGGTTGTTGGGTAACAGGATCAATAGTGTTGTCCCAACTGTTCCTGGGTCTTCATGCTGTTTGGGCAGCATCTTGTGTTATACACTGTGTGGTGGGGGAAGCAGTGCTCAACTTTACAAACGCTAATTAGGTCATCGTTTTACATAATGTGAAAAAGTTTCAGCGTGCATGTAAGAGTTGAGGTAAAGGAAGAGATCCAAGTGTCTGTTTCAATCTTTGTGACCTATATATGGGGGATCTCCTCCTTTTCTCCCACTGCAAACACGCATACCATCCACTCTCTTCTAGTCCTCTGTTTGCACACTTTGGATTCTTTTCAGTGTGTTAAATATGGCAGGGACACCATAACCTTTCCTTATGTTTTCTTCTACACAATCTGTTTCTCAAATGCTTAAGCAAGCTTACTGGTTCTCTTTATGGCCTGATTCATTCTTAGGCGCACACTTGGTGTAATATTTAGGATAGCATGCTGTAATAGCTTACTCACCATTAACAATGAATAGAGTGTGTCATTTGGGTGGTGATTACAATCTGATTAGTCTTTCAGTTCCTGATTAGAGAAGGTTGTAGAACACAGCCATCATGCTAGATCAGCTGTTTTCCCACACACTGTCATTTTTGTTTTGATCCGTCTTGCCCCTCTCCCTCATTAAATAACTACATAGTTATTTTATGATTTTTTTTTTTTTTCTCCAGTTTCAGTAGTTCAATAACTGCTTTCCTAATGTATATAGCTGCTGTCGGCCAGGAGAGCAAAGATGAGCGGAGCTGCCGTGTACTCAGGTTGTGTGCAATGCACTCGTATTGTGTTTGCCGTGAGTCGCCCACACAGAGTACTCCAATAATAAAGCCTGTTTGTGAGCAAGCTCATCCTAACTGTGTGTGTGTGTGAAACAGACCCTGCTGAAATATAGGGCACAGGTGTACCATCAAATGAAGATTTAGCATTCTGTTGAAAAGGGACATGATGCTGTTGTGTTGTTTTTGCTGTTGTTGTTGTTGTTTCTCCCTTTCAGTCCGTTCACAATTTAAATACCAACCTGTGTCACAGTCTTTCTTTCACATCATGAAATGAAGTATTCATGATTTGTGAAGAGAACCTGAGCCACCTGGTCTGGGTTGCTTGTCAGGGGTGAAATGTAGTTTTGAGCGTAGGAGAACAGGTCCAATGACATTCTTTTTCTTGTTCTTCAAAGGAATTTGGGGAATGTGCCTGATGGTTCGACCTCAGTACAAGCTTTTGACTAGCACAGAGGCTCTTTGCTGTCACTAGACTCTGTGGAGCACATTTATTACTTCACACATTCAATGATTTGGTGAAACAGAGGGAACCTTTCAAAGCATAATGAGAGCATTTCTGGGAAATGGTGTCCTGCTGGCATGTAACCTTGTGTCAACTTACAGCTCTTAGGTAGGATGGGAGACTCAGACTGCAGGTTCTTAAAGGTTATGTATTATTTATGCATGACAATAGTCATGTGATCGCAGTTGTTGAATAGCATTAAGTTCTTTGAATGTTGTCGAGTGGGTGACTTCCTTAAACGTGTTTTTATTACTGAAGAGTTGTAGAAATAAGTAACCTTTAAAACACATTTAAGTTCTGTAAGTAAATCTGAATCCAGATTGAAGTCTTCATGATGGCTGCAGCTATAAACCCAAATCTTATGTCTGAAAGGAGACATAGCGTGTACGTCACACTCGTCTAAACAAAAATACACGAGCTCATATGAGCCATATATTTCCCCTCTGATTCCCTTTCTGGGGCAAGGTGAGTTTTTGGGATCCATTTATGAGCTCTGAATACATGCCCTTCTAGACCCCAGACTTTAATGGTTGATGTTGCCACTCCTGTCCCTCAGACTCCAGTGTTATGTCATCAAGAAAATGCTTTTTAGGCAAACTGGGGAGAGAACTAAGTAAGCCTAAAAAATTTAACACATTCTGGAGATGCCAAGGTCAGTCATGCATCACATAATTCTCATACCGTTCTCCTCAGAGGTAGCAGCCACACCCCTTATCGCCATGCGTGACACTCACTTAGTTCGAGAAGGGGTAGGGGTCAGGAACATTATCCATGCATTTCATGACGCTGTACATGGATGTGTTTATTTGTTGAACAGAAGCCAATCAGAACAAGAGAATTTGAACGGATCAAAGGAGCAAACCTGGTTGGCTGAGGCTCCCCAGTGTGTTATTCTCCCTCGCCAGTGAGCTGAAGGCTCGAGTCCAGCAGAGTACACCCACTCACTGGTGAATTATTCAAATCCAACAGCATCAGTTGTGAGGGGACTGAGAGGGAAGACTGCCAGAAGACAAACTATCAGGAGGGTTATTGTCAGTCATTTTATTGAC
Organism: Clupea harengus; assembly: GCF_900700415.2. Taxonomy (NCBI): domain Eukaryota; kingdom Metazoa; phylum Chordata; class Actinopteri; order Clupeiformes; family Clupeidae; genus Clupea; species Clupea harengus. The sequence continues at coordinate 28,164,242 of NC_045157.1, forward strand.
AGACTGCAGTATTTTTTAAAGAGTGCTCAAGAAGTGAAGGCGCTGTGTTTAAATGCCACCTCAGATGTAGTCGCAGATGGTCACTGTTGAGCTTAGGATGCCTCATGGTAATTACGGTTTGGTTTCGAAGGTAAATGGCAACTATGGCCTTGCATTAGCTGTGAAAGCTTTTGATGTCTTGCCAGTGTTTCACATGGAACAAAGAACACCATGTTTCTCCCTGCAGCTGGATTGGACATTTCAGGCCCGTCTCTAGGACACATTTTTGGCACCATGCGGTACGATTTCTGTGAAGCCTGGGCGTGAACACTTGTGTTGTGTTGGGGAGATTCTGTTGTCATCTGCCTCATAAGAAAACAGGTGACCTTGTATTTTACCATCCCTCAGAGCGCTGAAACATCTGGACCGCATTAGGACAGTTAAACATGCAGTGCCCCATAATCAGAATGACACTGAAAACCCATTTCAAGGCCCAGCATCACTACAGGCAACTCGTATACAGGCCATTATTTCAAGAGCTCGTGAGGACATCCGCTTGAAATTTTTTTCCCAAATGTTACCCATTGAGCATCAATCAGGCAGCCTCCTGATTGCAGGAGAATCAACACCGCATGCGGTAGCTTTGTTGATTGGGTTTGAATGGCGACTCCATGGGGTCTCTGGTGGCTGCTGCATTACTGGAGCCCTGGCCAGGGGAGCGGGGACTACGAGGCCGTCAGGCAGTGAATGAACAGTGGAGTCTTGTCTGGTCGTGGGATTTTTGATTAACTGTCACTGTCATCTGTACCAAGGGTGTTATTGCCAAAGCAGATTATGACATGAGATTAGAGTTCATTCTTTGGGAATAAAATGTACTGGGGAAAGTATTCATTTATTTCAGGCATGGCTCGGTATGATTAGCCTGCTGACTAAATTATTTGGGGGATTTTAAGGCTCTTGTACAATACAATATTTTAGATACCTTAATATTTAGGTCTTTTACATTCTAGTCAAATCCAAACCTAGAAGTAAAAAAATGTATCATCCAAAAGTTTTAAGGGAATATAAAGTTTACTCTGCAAACTATGTAAGACTCACAGGAATATGTGGCTCTTGCTTTCGTTTTCACTGTTTCCTCTAAGCCTTGCGGGGGAGAAGTGAAGATGTTGTCTCTGAGTCTGTGCAACTGGGGCCTTCTTCAATCCTTGTTTCCCAAAGCAGGCACAGTTGACACAAATCTTGTGTGAGGTTTGCTGGCTGGTTTGAGGGGGTGTAGTTATTCCTGCTGACTGGTAAATGAGAAGTTTCTGCAGAGCAGGATGTTGAGGAGGAGCAGCACGTCCACACCAATAGTTTGGGCTGGGATGAGGGAAGTTACGCATTCCCTCTAATGTGGCTCCTTGTCACTGGGATTTGGCTTGAGCTGATCAAAGCCCCCTTCTAAATCAGTAAATGCTCCTTAGCTGCCTGCCTAAAATAATCCAGCTGCTCTTTCCAAACCCAAACATTTTAAGTATGCATGTAGTTATGCATGTATGCATGTATGTGTATATGTATTAGGCATGCACTGAATGTTGAATGTGTGCAAATTGGATGCAACATCAAGTATTAAAGAAAGCCTGTTTGTCTGAATGACAGGACTGAACAGTTGCAATCTTTTAATATTCAGCATAGCAACAGCATGTAGCAGCATGTTTAAATAAAAAAAGTAAAACCTAAAGCAAAGAAAAGCATATTGAAAAAGCAAAAAACAAAAAACATAAGATTGCACAGCTCTCTTGAATCATCAGAATCATGGTGTGAAGCAAAAGTATCCTTGTAAAGCCGGATCTCTGGATCTCTGACCTTGTGTTGCTGCTGTGTTTTGAAGCCCCTCCTCTGCTAGCCCAGGGTGCAGGTTTGTCCCGGGCACATGCGCATGACTCCCCTCGGCCTGAACGCTTGAGCGTTGCGTGTTGAGCCAGTGTTGACTAAGAACAAAGCGTCCATCAGGACCAGAGCTGCGCTGTTGTGCGGAGCTCGCCGGAAATCAAAGGAACAATGCCAGGTGCACTGAAAGCTAGCCAGAGGGTGGTGGGCCCATACGTGCTCAAAGCCAGTGTCACCATAGCAGACAGAGCTCTTTTTTTCACTTCTCCGACTGACCTCTGTTGCATTCCAATTTGCGATAACGTCTGCATTCATCCAAACGATGCAACAATTGTTGAAGGCCATCGCTGCAAATCCGATCAGACAACAAATCCCAGCACAGTTGTTATTTGTTTGGGTTAATTTGCCATATTAAGTAGCATGTGCCATTCGGATCCACAAAAACAATATCAAGACCTCATTACGTTAGCAGGAAGCTTGGCTATTTATGTCCACTGCATTGTGAATCAGGCTTCAACGAACGAGTCCCGCGTGATGCTTTCAGCAGCAGCACAGATGACCTGCCTTTAAGGGCTCATTCATTCCTTGTCAGCAGCAGCAATGTATATTAAGTGTGTTGTCAGCACAAGGGCCGCCGCCTCTGGCCTCCAAAAGATGCCTTATTCCCCCAGAGCCCCACGGCCATCTAGTTCACTCGAAAGACTAGAGAGGGCACATTTGTGTACAATGACGCAGGGTCCCCTATTTAAAAACCAAGCCAGCATCATCTGAGGATGGTTGCTTTTACTGTGTGCCCTGTTGACCAGAGAATAAAAAAAAGGTGCTGATGTGTTAATAGCTTTGGTTTGCCTTTGCGAGGATTAGGAGTAATATTATATTATCACTTGCTTGCAGACTGTGTTCTTTGGGAGGGCCTGACATCTCGCTGAAATAGGTGATGTGAAGAAGGTGTAAAGAAGTTGAGCAGGCTCAGTTTATCAGCACAAGTGTGCATCTTAGTGGGGAGATGTTCTGGAATCCAGGGAGAGAGGGGAAAAAACAGTAATGGTGTTTTTTTTTGTTCTTGCTGTTTGCTATTTTTTGGCATTTAGTTTTTCTGTTCACTCACACCATTCTGTTCTCTTGCTGATCCACAGGGAACAGCCGATCTTCACCACCAGGGCTCATGTCTTCCAGATCGACCCCACCACCAAGAAGAACTGGGTCCCCGCCAGCAAGCAGGCGGTCACTGTGTCGTACTTCTACGACAGCACGCGGAACAGCTACCGCATCATCAGCGTGGACGGTTCAAAGGTGAGCAGGATTAGGACGGAGCAGAATCAGATGGTGTTGTAAACACCCTCGCCACTCACACCTCCATTCACCCAGCCCCCACAGGACGTGAGCCAGCTGCTGGGAAGTGCAGCACTGATTCCCTCAGATATAGTTAGCTGAATCTTGATTAGCATGAAGCAGATTCCCAGGGTTGCCCAACTCTGCCCTTTGCTCTGCAGCTATCATGAGGGAGTCTCATATAATAATTCCCGCAACTGACCACACAGGGAAGGTGGATGGCTGTGTCGTTGTTATGCATTGCACTTGCGTCTGAAAATGGTTGGCCATGCAAAGCTTTCAGACTGCAGGTTCCCAGGTTAGAAGTCGGGCATTAGTGCCTATCAGTCCTCTAAAGCCAAACTACTTTCTCCCAAAGAGCTCAGTGAAGTTGATGATGTGTCAGCTACTATTGTCAAGGAATGCAGGATAAGGCTCTCCGTGTCCCCACCGACTGATTTCAGTGGCGTCACCTACCCACCGTCCCCGGAGAGAGGGCCTTTAAAGGATATGTGGAGCCGGCGCATTGCCGTGACATACAGCCAACAGCTTCACCCCCGCGTGGCTAAAATAAGACCAGTTCACATTTCCTCACCACTGTGTGAATACCAGCAGACAAAACGGGCAGGCTAGCTCTGTAGAGGGCCGGCCATTTAAACATAGGCTCAAATGGGAGCCGGAACCGGTAAGGCTTGATCCATTAAATACAAGCATGGCAAGCAAATAAAAGTGCTATTAGTGCTATTAATTCCCATATTCTTAGAGGTTTGCCCTGATATCACACCCCCTACCCCCTCCACCACCGCCCACTCACAGGCTTTCGCCTATCTCTTCCCCCTCACCACTCGCCAGAGCTTTATGTTGTGCGTTTCCATGGAGATTAGTGGCCTCCTGGCTGCAGGGATGTTTGATTACGCTGAGATCCTCGTGTCACAGTCTGTCGGCATGACTGATAGTGGAGCTCAGAGTTCAGAGCCATCCCAGCAGGCCTGTGTGTCTGTGTGGGACGTTGTCAGGGGGAGATGGAGAGAGGAGAGATGGACACCAAATGCTGTGTCTGCCTAATGCCTTCCCAGCTACTGGTTCTTCTGTGTTCATGTATATTCTTGTCTCTGAGCCAGCACAGATGGGTGACAATTTATTTCCCATTACTATTCATAAAGAAGGATACTGACAAAGATGATGTGTATGACTGGTGAAACTGTGATATCCTACTTGGCCTAAATAGGATGACTCATTTTCACCTGGTTGCAGCCCATGTGGATTTGCATTCCTATCATAATGCACTTGGTGAAAATCAGTAGTCTTCCTGTCCAAAGGTGACTTGGCAGTCAGTTAAAGTCAGCAAGCACATGGAGAGTCAGTGGCTTGAGGTTTTATTATGGCTTTGTGCCTCTGATTGAAGAACTGCTGTGACCCAGAAGCTTTTTAGTTAAGTGCACCTAACATTCAATGTGCTAACCACACAGTCATTACAGCTCAGCACACTCGGACACTTATACAGTCCCGCCCCCCCCCCCCCCCGGGAAGGATTAGTAAAAAGAATTCACCTTTTGGCGAATTAGCTTAATGTCACACTGAAAAATGTAACCTTCAATTGAAACAAATTTATTCTGAGAAATTCATCAAAAATGAAAAAAAGCGAAAATGGATCTTTGGCAACAAACACTCTGTGCTATTGGGACTTTGACTGGAACCGTGTTCTATGGTCAGATGAAGCGAAAATGGGGCTCTTTGGCAACAAACACTAAAGGAGGTGGGTGTTCCTCCAAACGCACTAGGAACCTCATTAGGGTACATGGCATCATGGACTTCATGACATGGTATTTTAAATGAAAATCTGTCAGCCTCTGTGAAGACACAAAAATTGGGTTGGCGTTGGATCTTCCAGTAGGACAATGATCCAAAACACATGTCCAGATCAACACAAAAATGGTTAACTAAATGCAAAATCAAACCTCTGCCATGGCCATCTCAGTCCCCTGACCTAAGCCCTAACCCCCTAGAGAACTTATTGGCAAAGGGAGGTTGTAAAAAGTATTAAATGCAAGGGTGCCAATAATTGTGGTTTTGTTAAACAATTATTGGGGGGGGGGGGGTTTCAGAATAAATTTACATACATTTTCTTTTTTATTACCATTTTTACTCATCGTTACCAGGGGTGCCAATAATTGTGAAGGGGACTGTAGCTCCTGTAGATGCAGAATCACAGATTTTATTGGCCACTTGTTCATCACCCCCAGTTAATCTGTATATTTTGGGTCATGTCATGTAAATATTGATTATTACCAATAAACACTGGTTAAAGTCGATTTTTCTGTAACCGGATTCGGATTAGCACTGTCAATAAGAACGAACCATAGAAGAGCAATGAGGATCTTTTTTCGATCAAACCACAAACATACATTCACTCTTCACACACAATTCATATCAACCCCAGTTCTTAATGTGCCAGCAGTATCTCTGGGCGTCTGCAACGCAACGCATACCCCCAAAACTCAGCGGAAGAGAGTAGGCTAGACCAAATTTTCACAACAGAGAGTCTTAATAATCCACCCCAAAGAGAAAAATATAATCCACTAATGAATCAAGGGATGGAAAAAAAAAAAAAAAAAAAAAAGAAAAAACTACGTCTCCACTCAATGAGTTTTAACCCACGCGTTCCTTTCTCCTGATACATCTGCGTTTTTCATTCAAACCATTCAAACCTTAGCACATCAGCTGAGTGCTTTTACAAACCGCCAACTCAATCACACCAAAACGTAACAAAAAAAAGAAATATTCAAACAACACCACTAACCCTAGGGCTACAGATACCCAGGAAAGAATGTATTAATATTGTATGGATTATAATTAAGGACTGTTTGTTAACCTGTTTCGTCAAGTGAATCCTATATAAACATATGTGGCAGTGCTATGATGTTACCTTAAACTGTTATCCGAGACAATCAAACAAATGTAGGACTACATGAAGCATGAGGGGAGAGTCCTCTTTAGACTGCTGAAAGGAAGCAGTTGTCGGTGTGCTTGTGTTAATTCAGTTTCCATGTCTCGCCCAACGCAGAGCCCATCCTTCTGAGAGAAGGTGGCTAATCGCGTTAAGAGCAGTAAACTGAGACATCTGCATGACATCAGGCATCTTTGAGCTCAGTAGAGAGGTCTGGAAATGGCACTGTAATACGGAGCTGTTTGTGTGTTTCTGTTTCTCTCATATCTTTTGTGACTAACCTGCCCGATACAGAGTATTTAATCATACTGAAGTATTTAATCATTCGCTCATTTTCATGGTTTGTGCTTCCTCAAACAAATTCATCTTTGAAAAACTAGTCAGATTGTTGCCACAGGGATCAGCTGCTTCCTTGAAACCAAGTGTGCTGTGGTGTCGTGCTTTTCGGTATTTTTTTATTTTCTTTCTCATTCATTTTCTATGAATTCTTAATGGTGATAGCTGTGATTTATCAGATTCAGATGATCAGACAAAATTCTTAGTATTCCAAGGAAACTGGGGTAATTATGTTAAACCAAACTAATTTGTTAACCGTTTAAACAAATGAAAAACATAACACGGGCTTTTTAATACTGTTGAATTACAGAGAAGTGTGCCTTTGCCCACATTAAAAGTGGAGTGACAGAGAGTGAGAGAGTGATATCATGGCGTATGTTTTCTGTCAGCCCATGACTTGTCTGTCGGCTCCAGCAGGCTGGCATCTGGCAGGCAAGGAAGAGGGCCTCTCACTGTGCGTGTAATCTTTCACGACTTGGAAGCCAGCCCGCTCTACATAATCCTGCCTCAGATTCGCCACCCCGGCTGTAGACACCGAAACACCTGTTTTTGCTGTACTTCCACTTCAAATTAGCTGGTTTTGTTTGTGCCAAACCAAGGGGACAAGTGTTGTAACATATTATGGACCAGGCAGACAAGTATTTAGACATTTTGTTGGCTTGAAGGAGAAGAAGCTCGCACACAATAGGGTCCCCACTCTCCATCTGGTATCAAATCACACACAGTGCATTGCTCATTCAGCCCAAAAGATTGGGTGTGTGATGTACTCTCTCATGTTCCTTGTCAAAAGGCAATATTTATATATCTAGTGTTTCCAGCCAACCTCTGGCCTTGCAATCAATATTCAGTGGTCAGTTTAGCTCCCTATATTATCAAACCTCTTATTCTGGCACATTGGCTGTGCTCTGGACTCAGGGTCTTGCTAGTTTTGTGTGTGTGTGTGTGTGTGTGTGTGTGTGTGTGTGTGTGTGTGTGTGTGTGTGTGTGTGTGTGTGTGTGTGTGTGTGTGTGTGTGTGTGTGTGTGTGTGTGTGTGTGTGTGTGTGGAGATTCTGTTAGGTGAGCAGCCATTGCTGATTTTCCTGAGTCAGCTGATTGGCCTCTATTGGGAGGATGTCCAGGCCATGGCTCGTGCGTGACCCTGAAGTCTGGGCCATCGGATCCGAGTTCCGTCCCCTTGGGCAGTGGTGTATGCTGCGCTACAGCTGGCCCTGTCAATAACTCACACTGACGCTGGGTAATGCCAGCATTACATTCACACACCACACCCCCAACCCCACCCCCACAGCCCACTCACATGACCGGACATCTGTGTCCAAAGCCCCCACACACACTTTACAAGGTTTATTTAAGTTCTCCACTTAAAGACAAAAGCCCCAACATATTAGCAGTAGGTGAAAATATACTAAGGTGTTAATGCCTTGTATAAAATGGATATCTTTAGTTGATAATTGTCTTATGAGTCTTGTCTTTAAAAAGTCTGGTCTAATAAAAAGAACAAGTGTATAATCTTATCACTCTCAAATCCCGATGGTTTTGTCGATGCGGAGGAAGATTCAGTAATGTGTCTGATGTTGCAGCTTTCAACGCCGCATGTTTCCACGTGGTCATGTGATCATCTCAGCTGCTGTCATGGCGAGGGTGATGAGGCGTTGAGTCATCTGGGCTGAGTGGCGTTTCGCACCGCGCCTGTGAGCTAAAGACATAAGTGCGGCTGCAGTGGGTGGCAGTTTGAAAAGACTTTCTCTAGTGCCCTTGTTTGATGTCACCAGCTAATTCCTGCCTCCACATCATTCAATCCCCACGGGAGGAATATTAGTGGCTTGGATGACATGAGCTGCATTTTGTACATCTCCAAGTGTTTGTATTAATGAATGTACTCTCTTCCAGACCCCCCCCCCCCCTCTTCCCCCATAAGAACATTTCTTATAATTATTGGATATTTTTGTTTGATTATTGGAAGGTTACTGATTTTGGGAGAGAACTTTTTTTTTTTTCTGTTTTGTACTTTCTTCCTCCAGCAATGTCTGCTCACTCAGACACATATGCACACCCTTGCAGCTGCAACCAAGAAGCTTATACAAGCTTATAGTGGAGAGCTGAGTAGAAGTTGGAGTGTGTGGAGAAAGCGGATAAGGATATCAAGGCTTTGGTGCTCGTGCTGGTGCGGAGTGGATTATATCCCAGACTCCGAGTCTGCCCTGTTGATTATCCTATTATACGCCACAGGATGGGAAGAGATGCTGTTGGGATAAACGGACGCATCATTTCCAGTTGCTCTTCCTGTTTGTGCAGTGGTGTGTTTGCATGTTGGTCATCACTGTTGTATACCGAATGATTAGCACATGATTGTGTGGTGATAATCACAGCCGCAGCCACGGCCATTATGATGATATTTGTGTACAGATGCAAGCTAAGCTCTCTAGATGGAAACAAATGCATACCCATGGGCCTTACCCTGCCTGCCTATGGGAATCATCTAAATGTGTACAGAACATCAGCCAACACCTCGCCTCCTCTCTTCATCCAGTCTCTGACAAATGGCCCAGTCAGATGACATCACACACACGTTTTAGGAATAGCGCCAGGGTTTGCTGTTTCATGATCCCTCAACAACAACTTATTTAGAGAGAAAAGAAACCGGATGCTTTTCTGCATTGTTGGATTTCTTACCGTTTTTTTCTTTTTGCCTATCAGGGCCTCCCTCTCTCCTAGTTGTGTAAGGGGTGAATCATCCAGTTCAGTGTGAGGCTGTAGCCATGGCGCACACTGACAGCCTCCCATTTACCAGAGAGGGGAGCGCCGCGCAGAGTTGCACCACTGGAGAGCTGTGGAGGAGCTGGCAGTAATTTGTACCCTCAAATCCTCATTCACATGCAGACTTAATGTTGCCATGAGACAAAGGATGCAGCATAATTAAAACGTCACTTAATTTGCTGCTATTTCGAGGCGGCTCCTTGTGTGTGTGTGTGTGTGTGTGTGTGTGTGTGTGTGTGTGTGTGTGTGTGTGTGTGTGTGTGTGTGTGTGTGTGTGTGTGTGTGTGTGTGTGTGTGTGTGTGTGTGTGTGTGTGTGTGTGTGTGTGTGTGTGTGTGTGTGTGTGTGTGTGTGTGTGTGTGTGTGCGATTGCGATTGCATATAGGTAGCCTGTTCACATGGCTTATGTGTATAGGTGTACCTAGTGTCAATTTCTTTCTATAAGGTTTTCAGTCTACTCCTTCAAGGACCCTCAAACTATTCTCTCCCACGACCTGCTGATTGTTTCAATGAAGGGTGTCTTTGTGATGACGTACGTATGCACAATGAATTTTAATAACAGCCACTTCGAAATGTGAACCAGTTGAATGGTTATCATTTGTATGATTTATTTATTAATTTTTTTCACTTCAGGCCCCCATAGAAACGGTTCCAGATATTATTTAATTTAATTATTTTCTACTTACAAGGGTAAATACTGTTTGTTGGAACTGTGAAGTTCTAAGCTTTGTATTTAATTACCATCTATGGTGACATTGTTGACATTTTGTAGGTATTCTAGAAAATTCTATATTAATAGAATATTATTCTATATAGTAAATGTGGTTCATCTTGTGATAGATGTAGATTTATCACAGTCGCCACGTCGGCTTTCTTTTAATCTAAAAGAATATTTGAGATTATTCAGTAGAAATGTAATTTTAGACTCAAGAAGGAATAAAAAGCTCTGAAGCATAGGCTGGGAGAAGCACTCAAGATTAGTCTGTTTTTTGTAATCATGAGGTTGATGGTCAGAGCCCCTGTCCACTCTTTTGTTTCAGCCTCTCTGCCCTTAAATGGGTAGATAAATAAAATACAGATAGATTAATGCGCACATAACTCAGGCATCTATCTGCCTGTCCTATTATCCCCTATTACATAATGGGGTTCATTATCATTATTAAGAATAATTCATGATACACTACGAAATAAATGGCTGATTAATGTTTATTGGGATTTCTTGTCCCGTTTACTATGATACGAGGTAGTTGGTAGTTACTATTCACTTTGTCATGCGGTCCCATTAAGGAGACCTTTGATGCACACTGTTGTGGGGTCAAGTTTGGGCATTGTTGAAGTACAGGCCTAATGGCAGAGATATCTCAAGATGGAGCCAGCCTTCGGAGCCTGATTCATCATTTCCTGAGAGCAGAGCCATGATTAGGTAGAGGCTGTGGAGTCTGCTGGTTTAAATTACTGAGGAGAAATCGCATTTGACAGACATTAACGGACGGCCTCTTGTCTTGTCTCCAGTTTAGTCATGGGGGGGGGGGGGGGGGGCTTGTTGGCAGGCATAGGTCAGTGTTCAGCTCTGTGCCGCTGGAGCAGACAAACACAGGGTTGTAGGGCACAAAAGCAGATTGTTCGCTTGTCAGATGAATGTGGCCATTCAGCCAAGGACCACAGCTGAGCCAGTCTGGCTGGGCCATCATCACTCCAACATCACACACTTCTGATGCTGATGGAGGATGCTTGTGTGGTCAGACTTGTTAGACTGGCCATACCTCAAAGGCTGTAAAGATACCTGCAGAGAAGTAGGGTGAAACACAGGTTTCTTGAGAACCGGTTGAGTGTCCACTACCTGTCTTGGAATGCAGGGTTGGCCCCACATTGCCTAAATGTTACCACACCCTGTTGGATGGGCTGTCAGAAATGATCCACTGCTGGCCACTGAGAGTTGTTGATCATGATGATTTGTCGCTAGGAAGGGTATAGATTAATGGAAAGGTACTAGTCGGGTTTTGTTTGATGGAGACACCAGCCTTTCACGCAAAATAGTGCACCAGAAAAGTAGAGAGTAATACAGTTTTGTGCACATAAATGACAAATGTGTACATCTCATAGTGTAGCATTTACACCACAACATGATCTGAAGTCTATAGGCACCAGTTAATGAAGGACATTGGGGAAATATAGTTATAGTTATCACCAGTTAATGAAGGACATTGGGGAAAGGCAACCAGAATTGGGAGCAGAGAAGAAATATTTGAGCGTGTTAATTCTTAAAATACTGGAACATTAACCTACACGATGCACGCACAAAGCAATTCTGCTTAGGGCACCCAGATGGCCAGCAGCAGCCCTGAAAAGATCAGGGGAAGCAGAGCAGACTTCATTAAATGCATTAAATGACAGTCATATTTATGGTGACTGTAAATGCAAATGTAAAGTGCAATGTCCTTGTAAAACTTTTTTGTGTTTCCCAAGTTCTCTTCCCCCAGCATTACTATCTTTGTGGTGTATGTGTGTGTGGTAATGCCCATCTAAAACCTCTCAAACCTTTTCGTCTTATGTCTTTTTGGGCTCCGAATCTGGGAAGGTTTTTTAAATATGCAGCTGGTCAATCCTGCACAATGTTTTGGCTTTTGATCATTTCTGATTATATTCTAGCACGTTGAGGTTTTGGTTGATCTTACTCAGTGTTGCCAGTACTTCAGGAGGCTGTGGAGTCATGCACACATTCTGAACAATTAGGATCACAGTGCACCTCCTGCGTGAGAGCTTAGTTAAGCAGTCTCTTTTTCCCTCCCTCCCCAACAGGTGATCATTAATAGCACAATCACACCCAACATGACCTTCACCAAGACCTCACAGAAGTTTGGCCAGTGGGCGGACAGCAGGGCCAACACCGTGTTCGGTCTGGGATTCGCATCAGAACAACAACTCACAAAGGTCAGACAGGCCCAGGACCCTTTTCTAATGCATCTACTGTCAGATTCCTCCCAGGAATTGAAATGTGCCATCTACCAAGCTGATTGTGGCTTTAGCATAAATAGAGGCATGTGGGAATGAGGAACTAATGTGCATTCTTTTTCTTTTCTTTTTTTTTTTTTTTTTTTTTTTTGCAGTTTGCAGAGAAATTTCTTGAGGTAAAAGAGGCTGCAAAACTCGCCAGAGATAAGTCTCAGGAAAAGATGGAGACCTCCAGTAACCATTCCCAGGTAGGTCCCTCCCAGGTGGCCTGATCACCAGGTTTCACCAAGGCCTTCGTTCTCTCACTGGCCTTGATGTGTGGTGTGCGGGGACTCATAGTATCAGGTCTTGCGTAACAGAACCTGCTTCTCCTCATATGTAACAAATTCATGGATTTTTCCAAGTACAGTATCATTCAGTCATTCAGTGTAATTAAAGCATTGATGGACCCTCTAGCTACTTTAAACACACACACGCAATATGTTCTAATTCTATGTCATGCCAGTGACAATTGGCTCAACTTCTCACCATGACATAACAGTTTTGATCTGTTTGTGACCCCAAGCATGAGCAAGGTTAATGATGAGTTTGTAATGAGCACTGCTCAGCTAGCCCAAAGGTTAAGGGTCATTCATCATAGTACAGGAGGTGGTATGCATATTAATCTCCCAGGTCTGAAAACGAATATGTGTAAATAAGACTAATGTGACCAGTGCAGCTTGCCTCTAGGTTAGCGCCTGGTTGACAAGTTGACTTCATGATTGCTATGCTGTAATTAGAAGCCACATTAAGGACATTTTTGTCAGACATTCAGGTAGAAATGATCATAGCTCAGACACTCTGTCTCAGAAGTTAGTCTCCTTTTTGTCTCCGTTTGTAGGCTACGTCTCAGAACAGCTGAAAGGTGTATTTGCCTTTCTTTTTTTGGCAGATGTGTCAAAAGTGGGGATTTGTATTAGATTGCACACGGCTATATTACCACATGAGGCAGGATGTCTCACCTTGGAGACTTCTGACTGCTCTGGGAAATGTACAAAGATATGACATTGATATAAGGCTGTAATAAAACCGTGATTTGAATTGAATGAATGTGAACCTAAAATGTCCACATATAGAGTCTTATATATATACAATGGAATACTTTACATAAGATAAATTACTACTAGTCTACTATGTAAATACTCACATTCCATCCATGCCTTATTGAGCACTGTGATGTTAATAGCTTGCTTATCCAGGAACTTGTACATATTTTAAACCTGTGCAACCTAATATAACAGTGGTGGTCTATTTTGCAGTGAAACTACACCAGTGCTATTTTAGCACTCCAAAAACAACACTGCTGGTGTAACCTACTTCTACCCTTACATTCATCATTCCAAATGATCATGCCAAAAAAAAATAAGTGCCATGGTCGTCACAGTCTTAGACGTTTGAGAAACAGCCTCATTCTTAAGCATTCTCTTTCTGATGATCTCTCTAAAAGCAGCTCTTCTGATGAGGTTTGGAGAGGAGGCATAGTAGAATAGTGGTGCGCCATAATCGTTTCTTTCTCTTTCTCTTTCTCTCTCTCTCTCTCTCTCTCTCTCTTTCTCTTTCTCTTTCTCTCTCTCTCTCTCTCTCTCTGATGCGAGGCGGATATTTTTGCACTCTTGTCACCATCTCTCCTTCTGCTCTGACAGGAGTCTGGCAGGGAGACTCCCTCCTCCACACAGGCTTCCAGTGTCAACGGCACCGACGACGAGAAGATCTCTCACGGGGGCCCAGAGACCGAACAGCTACAGAGCGAGAACGACCGGCTAAAGACGGCCGTGGAGCAAAGGTACACAAAACCCAGCGGTTTGGCCCACAGTCCCTGGTGGTGTCAGACCCATCCGTAACCACACAGTTTTTAGTTTTTTTTCCCTTATGTTCTCCCGTGGCCTTCCCTAGGCTTGCTGTAGCCATCAACACCTTGACAAACACACGTTGTTTTGTGTGGCACCAGAAAGCACCTCCATGGGCAACCCTCTACAGGGAACTCAGCCCTCACTGTTTACCTCCCTGTGTCATGGATGGCTCCTCTTGCCACGGTGTCCTTTGAGGGAAAAAATCATGTTCCCGTGTGTGTGTGCGTGTGGCAGGGATTGGATAGGACCGAATTTTCAGTCAGAGCTAGTAGCATGTCTAGTTACCAGTCCCTGTCCAATATTCATGATGATGTTTGATTTGTCTTTTAGTAATACTAATGCCAAGAAGTGGGAGACCGAACTACAAACCTTGAAGGAGAGCAACGCGCGACTGGTCGATGCACTGCAAGAGTCCAACACTAACGTTGAGACGTGGAAAAAACAGCTGGCCACTTGCAAGGAAGAAAGTGACCAGCTCAGGATTAAGGTAGCGTCTGAGAAGAGGAAAGAACAAGATGAGGAAATGAAAAAATAACTGTGTCTAAGAAATGAAAATGTTAGTCTTTCACATTTAGTGTTGTAGCTGAAAACCTCATGTAAAACACTAAGACAACTAAGAGAGTTACTGTAGAGTTAATTTCTGTATTGAACAATATTAGTTGGGGGTTTTTGACCATGACTAACACGACAATAACTATCTATCTTCCCCCAGATCGCAGAACTGGAAGCCCAGTGTAATGATGCCAACCAGGAAAAAGAGAGGAATGCCCAGCTCACACTGCGAGTACAAGAGCTGGAGGCTGAACTGCAGGACAAAGAACAGGTGTGAGACACACACACACACACACACACACACACACACGTACACACAGCAACACACACACACACACACACACACACACACACACACGTACACACAGCAACACACACAGGCACTCACACAGTGTGATGGATACATAAGTTCACATGCTGGTCAAAAGAAACCTCCAGAGACTGATTTCCTGTTTCTTCGGCTCATTTAAGGGGCCATTCACTCTGTAGGCCAGAGCAGAGATGTCTAACCACAGGCCGCCTCTATTGACACCGCTGTCACCTGGTGACTCATGACAGCTTGCGCTGAGCTGAATTCTGACGTGTGCGGCTGGGTGAAATTACCCCCGGCGTTGGCCAGGTCAGACAGAATGAGAACAGCTGGCTCCTCCTCCTCCTCCTCCTCCTCCTCCCCCTCCCCCTCCCCGCAGCAGCAGTTTCATGCAGGGAGCAGCTCAGGCCAGGGAGGGATGAGGAGCCAGCAGGGAGCGATGAGGAGCCAGCAGGGAGGTGGCATTGGCCCCATATGTCTTCCCAGGGTCCCGCAGGGAGTGTTTATTTGCCCCGAGAAAATGATATGCACTCTTGTTGCCTTTGAACGGAGCATGCTGCAACATCCAAAGATTAGCTGATTTTCTTTGCTGAGCAGGGAAAAAATATACTGACGTTCGCTTTGCTTGGCTTTGAACACTGTGTTTATTTTTCATTATTATAACTTTCTACAAATTGCCCTTGGTAAGCTACTGCGGGCTGTGTTTTCAAAAGTTGATGTGCGAGACATGTTTACTTGGTGGTAGGATCACAGGGATTTTAAAATAATCACAGCCAACTCAGCTTCTTTTGATCATTGTTTTCCTCTAGTTCTGAAACAAAACATGACCACACAAAGAGGGTGTGTGTGAACTGATGAGTTTGCACTGCTGTCAATGGCCCCATACCTATTCCCTGGTCCACTCGCAACATCGCAGACAGACAGACCGGGGACGCAGGGGGATTTTCAGGTCTCGCAGCACTGCAGAGCCCGCTGGCTGTAATTAAGAATGAGAACATTGTGGAAGGGCCAAATCCTGACCTGTGCTTGTAAATGGCTAACCGCTTTATACAAGTATTTCATTAGCATTGACGTTTGCACTGTGCTCTGTTGTCTTTTTTTTTTTCCCATCCCTCTCTGCCGGAGTGTCAGCAAGGGTCCCCTCCGCGGGGGCTGGCAGGCGGCTAATGTGGCATTCAGTGGTGGAGGATCAGATGGAGGCAGCTGTTGCCTGCCACACAGCTTGGTTTCTGTCACACACCCCTCTCCATTGCAATGCCTGGGATTGTACGAGCACAGCCAGTGATGGTGAAAGACGGTGGAGATCGACACCCAAGGCTGTCCTTTGAAACATGTGCTTTCCAGAAGGAACCAAAAAAAAAGATGACATCCATACAAATGCAAAGTCCCCTTTTTTGAAGTTCTTGGAGGACATTTTCTAGAGATGACGGCACGTTTAGCAGCCGACGTTGGCAGCCATGGTGCCCTGGGCTTTGAGTGACGGGTGTCTCTCGGAGTGCGTGTCAGCCGCAGCCGCCACCCCTGGGCTGAGTGACAGCGGGGCGATCACAGTGACTCCCCATGCATTCCCCCATGCGCCCGCCTCATGAAAGTTTAATACAGGCGTGTCACGCAGTCACTGTGAGTGACGCACAGTTTAATGCGCGCAGCCTCCATCCGCTAACATGCTGTGTAAGCAGCGGCCTTCGCTACCCTCTTTGTCATGAGAATATGAAATTTTGATGGTTCATTTTTTATTTGTGCTTGTATTCACCTATGCCCCGCACAGCTCGGCAGCTATTCATTTCATCTCATTTCACCTCCTCAATGTTTAGAAATTCTCCAGGTATGCTCTTGGAGTGCCCGAGGTGGCGCTTGTGTGCTGCCAGACGTCATGTGACTGTTGTTTGTGTTTGTGTGTTGTCTTTCAGGAGTTGGAGAACCTGAGAAAGCAAGCAGAGATTATCCCTCAGCTCATGACTGAGTGTGAGAGCATCACTGGAAAACTACAGGTACACAAATCATCAAGCACCTAGCATGGTCACAATATTGCGCAATGGAGATGACAAATAATGAGAACAATGTCCTTGGAAATTGGTTTCATATAAACAAAGCACATTCCTCTCCAGCAGATACGCCGTGGTGATGTGTTATGGGTGGAAAACTCGCTTCTTTTGTTTTTGGTACATTGCAAACTGGTTCCACAAGCCTGGGGAGTGGAGCTGTACCTGTTCATTCTTGAACCACTTAGTGCTTCGTGGTCCTTGTGTCTGATTCATTCATTCAGCCTGTCTGTCTGAATAGTGCGTCATTCTTTCAGTTTCTATTGTCTACATGAAGTAACATGACCGAAACTTAGTCCACTCGTCTCTAATGTTTTTTTTATATATATATATATATATATATATATATATATATATAGCTTTCTCAGTACACTAAAAATATCCATCTTATCAATGCATACAAGCCAATTAAATCATGAAATGGGAGGTGATGATAGCTAGTGATGGCATACCAGATACCAGCTCTCCTTGCTCCAGCACAGGCTCTGAATGTGATGCCAGAGCTGGTGGGTGATCTGTGTGAAAGCATCAGATGAGTGTTACATTCTGTCATCAGGCTTGTAGAATGGCAAGAGGCTGGCTTGCTGTGCCCCCCCCCCCACCCTTTCACCCAGAGACAGCAACACATGTTTATGCTGCCCTAAGCGCATGCTCATCGTATTCGAATGAGTGCATTTAGAACAACAGACATTGTTATAATTCCATTGGTTTCTTCCATGTTGGCATGTTTTCAACAATTGGACGTAATATAACCAATCTAACTCCTCAACTGAACAACGCATGCCTGTGATTCGGCTGTAGGCAAAAGGCTGGATCCCCGGTGACAATGGAATCACAATTGTACTCACGAACAGTAACAGCTCCACCTAAAAACATCAATAGACTGTTGACATGTATTCAGTTCCACCCACTATATTTAGTTTTTCATTCATTTTCGAACACAAGCCTGGTTGTCAGCAAGGAACTAAATCCAGCTTGGCTCCTGAATTGATAGCAATACAAGCAGCCTGTGGTGCTGCTATACTGAATATCAGCACTCACTCAACTCAACTTAAAAACAAAAAACTTTAGTATATCAATGTTTAAAACGCCAGTGAAACTGAATGCCAGGTGGATCCTCTATTCTGTGTATCCAGTCTGATGAGAACTCCAGTCTGATGAGAACTCCAGTCTGATGAGAGCTCCAGGCTCCAGGCCATGAGCAGCTGCTCTGTCGTTGCTGTTGTGATAAGGGTGTGAAGACGCTCAATCACACCCCAGAGAAGATGGCGTCATGCAGGCACCACACTACGTCCAAGTGAAACACAGCAAACCAAACCACTTTAGATCGAGCCACGCCAACCTATTTAAAGGCGGGGTCCTATGAGCAGGCTCAGGTTTCAGGGGTCAGCTGTGGAGATTCCGCCGGACGCTGGACGAGTTTAGTCCCCCTATTGGTGCCTCCAAGACCAGAATAAATGTCTGCCGTGGCCATCTGACCCCGTTTTTGTGAACTTGAAATTTTGTGAACATTTAAAGTGGTCTGCATTCTGGCACAGCTGGTCAATGGTACTAATGACCGTATTCTTTTTCTGCTCGTCATTTCAGGCTGCTGAAACGGCGAATAAAGAGCTGACTGGGAGAATGGACACCCTGCACAGCGACGTGGAGGAAAGCCACCAAAAGCAAGGGCACATGAAGGGCGAGCTGAAGAAGTTCATGGATGTTTTGGAAGGCAAAATTGATGAACTGCATGAGGTCAGGCAGGGACTGTCCAAACTGGGCCTTGACAACTAGGAGATCCACTTCGTGCAGAGGCCACTGTGAGAAACACCAGAGATGGGTTGTCAAGCATAGATCACCATGGTACCACATCCCAAGAGGATTACACTTGTAATGGAGAAAAATCACAGTAATAAATGAAAAAGTAACAGCTATAAAAAAAAAAAACTGGCCATGAGGAAGAGAGGCCGCCATGACCCAGAATGCTCCTGCTGATAAGTGTGCATTGCATCTTTATTCTGAAATGTGGCCCAGTCCCACAATAAGGCCATGTCTTCTAGGGGTAGATAACATGGAAGGGGTGGAGGGTTCTGTCAGTCTATCTGTCTGTGTCTGTGTCTGTGTGTCTGTCTGCCTGTCTGTCTGCCTGTCTGCCTGTCTGTCTTGCGTGTGCATGTTTACCACAGTCCACACTCATGGAACGGATGTGGAGGGGCGAAGGGTTTCTCAAGGGCTAATGGTGAGGTACAGTATGTACCGCCTAGCTTCAGTCATGGAAGTAATAATAGATCACAAATACGCTGGAGACCTCGAGTAAGCATGAGGGGTGAAACGGTATAGGTCGGTTTCACATATGATCTCAGGTTGTGTTTGGGGGACCGTTTGGTCATTCGGTATGCACATACATGAAACGGCAGTGTCACAAAAGTGCCTCAGCCTTAGAGTTCCTCTAAGCTGGCAAGCCCTCTGGGGCTCACCAAAGCCAGAGTGACTAGGATTATTAAAATGAATAACCACTTTGATATTTCTATGAAAGCAGAATCTAATGGGCTCATGGGGTAGTTTATCCCAAAAACCAGGCTCTTTTTATGGAGGTACTAGCTAGCTTATAGGGCCTCAGTTCGAGAACCAGTGAGACTGGAGAGCAGTTGATAAAAGCTGAGCACATCCTGTGGATGTTGTGGCACGCAGACTTGCAGAAGACCTGCTTTCGGTGAGATCAAACGGTTAGAATTGCAGGGCGCCTGGTCAGCAGATGTGTATGTGCATCATAATAATAATAATAATAATAATAATAATAAAGGGGGATCTTTAACACTCAGTAGGATTGAGAAAAGTACAATACCTACCAGTTACCCCAAAACTATGCTAGGAAACCCATTTGTTTTGAATGCTATGTTCAAAGGATGTTTGCATGTGGTGGTGCCGATTTCGTCCATTTCCAGAAGAAATGTGCGTCTTTCACTTTGTAGTTTATGTTAGTGGATGTGCTTCCCATACTACAAATGTTTCTTTCTCTCTCACTCTCTCTTTCTCTTTCTCTCTCTCTCTCCCTCTCTATCTCTCTCTTTTGTATGATGGTGAGTTTGGGTTGAAGGGATGTGCTATTGCTGCTAGACTTTGGGGATTACAAGGAAAGTGTACTTCTTCAACCAGAGTTGGGTCAGGTCTGTGATACAGTCCAATGCTGCAACTCATTTTCCAAACTTTGTGCTGGTGCCTATAGATTCAGTTGGACTATTTCTAGCAGTGAACTAGCATATGAAAACAACAACCTTATGTTCTGGATGCGTTGATGATATACAAGTGTTTTTTTTTTCTGTTTTTTTTTGGGTGCTGACTTTATATGGAATTGTATGTTTTCAAGGGATGGTGGTGTTGCATATTCTCCATGTATTACCAAACTTAAAATGTGAAATTTGCCTTTCTAACGATCACTTTCTCAGCTTGTATGCTGCGATGGTCGGGAACGGAGTAGACATCTCATAATAGTCACTGTAGGAAAAACTTTGCTGTAAATGTAAGTTGTCAGTCACTGTTGGGGTTCATCTGACATGGTGTTCTCTTCGGCGTGGACTCTCCCATCCCAGACAGGCCCTCACTCTGAAACCCATCTGGCCCAGCTCTGGCCCAGCTCTGGCCCACAGTCCACCGCTCTGTGGGACGCCACACAGAGGAAACCCACACACTGAAAAGTGACCTCCAAAGTGAGGGTATTCTTGCTAAATATAATACTGAGAACACTTGACCTTTTCCTCCTCCTCCTGACTCCTTTTGACACTTTGTGATTTTTCTGAAAGAAGTTGTACCATATAGAGTTGATAACTGTTCAAATATAGTTTAACTAAAAATGGGTCGTTCATGTGTGTTTTCTTAAAAGAATCATTTTGAAATCACTCCTCTCATGTTATCCTTCTGTGTCCATCAAACCACTGAGTCGGTATTGCAGTAACCACACATTGCAGTTGCTCATATTTACTCAAATAACAGCTTTTGTGTAACATTCTGTGTGGCAAAGCATTCTGGGGACTACCCACTGCCAGTGCGAGACTGATGCGAGGCTGTAGGCTGGCACAGGGCTGTAGGCTCAGAGCAGGGAACAGGGTTGCAGGAGAAGTGGGAGTGAACTCAGCACCGGTCTCCCACATCCCTCGGTGGAAACGGCGGCAGCAGCCACACGGGAGGACACGTTGCCTTGGCAACCTGATCCCACCCACTCCTTGTATTGATTCAGCCGTTATTGTGAGGGGGCTACTGTAAATGGCAGGGAGGGAGGGAAAAGTGTGAGTATGTGTGTGTTATTCTAGCATGTGACGCTCAAAAGTGATGTCTTTCCTGGAAGCAGCCACCACCCGGTCCCTGAAATGTGCAATAAAAACAGCACGAAGAGAATGACTAGGAATAATGAGTAATGCTGAACTTCAGATTGACTGCTACATGCGATTGTGTGGGAATACCCACACACAGGTGCTACTACTTCTGCAATAAGAAAAGCTAAGCCATTTCCCCCATGTAAAATGTTCCTGCAGTCTAGACTGTCATTGCAGTGAACAATGAAGAGGGTTTGCAAAATTGTCATCTTGTGTGGTTTTTTTTTTTTTTTGTCACTTGTGCTTTTCGGAGACATCCACCAACTCCTCTGCCTGTCTTCTGTAGTATCTTCGCCCACAGTGTGATAGGCGATGAGTGGGCGAGTTGGGAGAAACATAATTAAGAGTGTTGCTGCGATATAACTGTAGGCTACCACTCTGGAGCCATCCTGTTGCCATAGTAACGGCATTTGCCAGGAATCTGTGTTGCTCTGGCGTTTTTTCCTGGCACCTGCGGTGTGCTCTCCCCAGGTGTCCCCTTCCTGTCACCCCGGGCACGGGGGATGTCACTAGCACACGCTGCTGACATATGAAAGTGTGCCTGAAGGCTAGAGAAAAGACACCCTCAAATAAACAGGTAATAACCTCTTTGCAGGTCACATCTAGACACGCCTTTGCTGGAGCTGAACCATCCCAGAGGATATTTGAGGGTGTCTTTTCTCTAGGTTACAGTGCAGATTTTCCCAACGCCCAGGAGGCCTTAGCCATGTCAACTATGAAGCAGGCGTCTTTGGTTTGTGATGCTCGCGAAGCTTTGGCATCAATCAGAGCTTTGGCTCAAGACATTTCTCAATTTGCTCTTGCCACTTTTTAACGATGTTGAGTTGCTTGTGTGGTGCTGAAAGAAGTCATATGACCTTGGCCATGGTGTTCAGGGACATCTGTGTGAAGACATCTCTCTGAAGACATCCCTCAGTGATGCTGTCTGGACACACAAAGACCCATTGAATAGGACATAAGATCTCTCATGCAGCCATGCAGCTCATCCAGTTTCTATCTGGAGCCTTAAGAATCACTATAGATTTTAGTGCAGAGAGTCAATGCCACAGATAGGAGGGAAGCACTGGAGCAACAGGTCCTCCAGAGGTAGGGAGGGAACTTTAATACGACCACTAGATGGCAGTGCCATTAAATGCACACAGCACATAGTCTCAGAAGTGATGTGTTTAAGAGATTCCAGGTTTTTGCAAAGCTACACATTCATCATATTAAGGTACCTCTCAAACTGAGCTTGGATTATCTCTACAATTTCAGTTCTTCTCCTTGTTGGGCTGTGGACATTGAACTAGTCTTGCTCTTCTGTTCATAGACAAATAACTATACTAGTCTTGAAACATCATCTTGGTAATGAACATCACAATCCTCAAGGCACTTTTGCATATTTAATAATTGTGTTTTTTTGCTTTTTTTTTTTACAAACTGTATTTCCATAAAAACTGATTAATCAAAAAACTGAAAAGAACGGAGAAAGAAAAAGGCAAAGTAAAATATCAGTGCATGACATCACGCCTTCAATTTCTGATACATAGTCAGGTTAAATCAAGTGCATCACAGGGCTGTAAATCAAAAGTACATACTAACATGTTTATGCTTGAGCGATCCTTGCTTTGAGACAAAGGTCAAGGTTTATCGGATTTCTGTGGTTATAGCATATACTGCTCACAAATGAAGTCACCTTTAAAAGTAAACGCGTGTATCCCTCTATTTCATGTCAGCGTGCCTTAAACATTGCTTCTCTGCACTACCAAATATTGCCACATTAAAAAAAAAAAAAAAAAACACAAACAGCAAAATGTATGGTGGCCACATCATGGTGCACCATGTCAACATGCAACACACTATTCCTCAGGAGGAACTCCCACAAACATTTAAAAACAGACATCTTAGAAGGCTACAAGGTCATGTTTATGTGCATTTAAGTGCCGCCAGAATCTGAGCCCGTCAAAGTGCAAAGGCTGCCACTTCTTGCGTATTATTGTTCATGTTTTTTATTGTCTGGATGCTGTGTATACTCTGAACACAGGTTATATAGTTGTATGGTCTGGATGCTGTGTATACTCTGAACACAGGCTATATAGTTGTATTGTCTGGATGCTGTGTATACTCTGAACACAGGCTATATATTTTCTAAGGCCTTACTCTGCATTGAACAGTTGTTTAGTTATGTTACCAAAATCTCTTCACACCCATTCTCATTTTTAACCATTAAAAATGTATTCCAAACCCAAATATTGGAATTTCCCCTCAGTCCTGTTTTATTCCCACTAGACTGTTCCTGTTCAGAGACTATAGATTATAGCAGACTTTATAGTCCAGCAGCAAATATTACTGAACAAGTATAGTGTTGCTATCACATTGGGGTTTGTCTGACCATGGTGCTGCACCATCCAAATCGTGAGGCGGGAATCTGCAATACCCCTTTTTAGCCACTATCTAGCTAGACTGGGACACACTCTGGATCTGGCTCTGTCTAGAACCACTCCATCGTCAATCAACCCTACCAAAATCCTTGCTTCAGGTGACATTCTGCTAGACACCAAAGGAAAGGTGTTTAGGGAGGGCGTAAAGAAATCCACAATGTAGTGTTCTAAACACGAGGCAGCTTTAGTTTTTTCTCTCATTAAACATTATTGATCAGGTTACCGTTCACAGAAAGCTGGCATGTGAATGCATACAATTGGCCTTGCACAATACTTGGGATTTTCCTTGGTTTATGGTACCGAGAGGAACACAGAACACCTTCAGCTGGCCCACTCCTCAGACTGGGTGTCACCGTGGTCGTCCGACTCGTCCTCTTCGTCGTCCGAGTCCGAGGACACCCTCTTCATCCTCTGCATGGCGGCCTTGATGCTGCGCTCCAGCTCCGTGTCTCTGCTCCCCGGGGAGGCTTCTGACCTCTCCACCTTCTTCAGCTTCACCCCCTGCCGGATGGACAACATGATGCTGTCTCTGGCGGTCTCGGCCGGGGTGCCAGTGGGCTTAGAGCTCGGAGGAGGCACCTTCCTCAGCTGGATCTGGCCCCTCTGTAAGGACGCCAGCACCTCGTCCATTGAGCCTGCAGCAATACAACAACAACACAAAACCAGAACTTTAAATATAAATGACCTGCATTGAGTCAAATTCAGGTACAAATGACTTCTTCACAGATACAGCAAACAAATTAATATAATATACACACATCGACGTGGGTAATTTCTCCGAATTCAAACCCATTTTAGCAGAGGAAGAGGACTTTGGCTCAGACCTCTTGGCAGAAGACTTCACCTCAGTTACTGTGCTAAGAGCGGCACAGGATGACCCACCAATGTAAACATATATTAATGTAGCCACCAGCAGCACACCGGAGGGAAGCACAGGGGAGACAGTAAAGCAGTAACATCCTGAAGGAGATCTCAATCCAAAACCCTCCTTCATGATGGACCTGGACCCCAGACACTGAGCTAGTATTCCAGGCAAGAACTGGAGTCACCGTCTCTGCTGCCTGTTTGCTGAGCACAATCTTCTGTAGACAGTCAGAGCTTCACTGTCTAACATGAAACCATACAAAAACAAGATCTGTCTTTTCTGTTTACCAACACGGGCCTGTTTCCCAGAATGCAATTAGGTCTAGTCTGAGCCCAGCCTTGGCTTTCAGTGAAGCATCTTCAAGGAAATGAAACTTAAACAGGCATAATAAGCAAGTGTCCTGGGTCTGAGGGAACCGTCTGCCATGTTTGACTTGAAAGTTGAATGAAACTTAATTTGGTAGGTATCTTACCTATGTTTTGCTTGAGGGTGTTTTTGGCAGGAAAGGGAGGCGCCTCTTTCTCATCGAGGGGCTTTGGGGAGTCCAAGAGCTTCGGCTTGTTTGTGGGGAAGATTGGAAGAAGAGGTGGGGGTGGCGGTGCTAGAAGAAGAGGGGGAGGAGGGGGAGGAGGGGGTGGAGGAGGCGGAGGAGGAGGAGGGTTTTGAGGAGCCTGTTGAGGAGCTGTGGCTCCAGGTCCCGGAGAAACAAAGATCTGGACTGGGATGTCTCTGGGCTTTGGTTGCTTCTTCTTGGGAGAGGCAAGGGAGGAAGAGGAAGAGGAGGGTGCAACAGCACCCCCGTCTAACTGGGGTATACTGATGAAGGACAGCGGCTGGGAGGTGTCCACACATAGATTTGAGGCTCTTGGGACCGCCCTTGTCCGAGGAGTTTTCAAGACAAACTGACCTTGGCGTCTCTGGAAAAATAAACATAATTAGACATAATTGTTTGCTGTAACTCAAATCATATCACTAAATTCACTGTATACTTAACCGTCAGTGCAATCGCCTGTATTAGTATTAATATATTCAGTATTCACGGAAACAGACATTATGAAGACGGAGAAAAATCGGACAAAAGTTCGGAAACCTCAAACTGTGCCAAACATGTTTAGGAGGTGGCTGCAGAGCTCTTACAAAAGCCAAATTCATGCCAAGAAGCTCTGAGCTAGGGTCCCGTCGAGAGAGAGGGAGAACAGAGGACGCTGATTAGCCCACCTGGGGACTCATCATCAAATTTGGCTACGTGTGCTGGTGGGTGGGAGAGTACCTCTCTGAAGGACCGCAGCCTGCTGAGGGTCTTCTCCCGCTCCTGCTCCACAAACTCCTTCCTCTTCTGATCTTCCTCTTTCTGTCTGTCTCTTTTCTGCAATCACAGAACCAGGCTGAAGGCTGAGGATGTGGCACCATTTGAGAGTTGCTTTATTCAAATGAGCAAAACCCCAGAAGGGCTTTGTGCAGGCACTCATACTCGTAATACTTACATACTTACATACTTGTGAGGTAATCAAATTCCTCAAATAACAGACTTTTTAGTGGGCTAGTGAAGTCAGGTAAGGCCTATGGTGGCTACATACTCACCAACTGGACTCCATGGTGCTGAACGAACTGAGTAGTCGTCTCTTGAGCCAGGCGATCCTTCTGTTCATGAGCGACCACACACTGGTCCTAATGAGGACATACAATTTGAAACAGGTCATTCACAAGGACATTCACAAAAACGGATATGTATGGATTTTACAATCAATACCTAGCTTCAGTATTGGTTTGTATGTGGCCTGGAAAACACGTACATAATTACATGATTTAAATTTTTTTTATAAAATACAAGGTCACTTAAGAGGCTTCTCGGGGTACGTTAGGTGGCTGGAGCTTTATTTTCTGGTTCTGTTCCTTAAATGATAGTGCTGAGAATATGTTTCAGTTAGCTGCAGGTGAGAAAGAAGAAGAAGAAAGAGGACGCAGACCTTCTTATTGCGTAGGTAAGACCTTCTGGCACAGATGGCTCCTCTTTTCGTTTCCAGCTGCTGCAACCTTTTACTCAGGTTTCTGACGGGACGAGTGGCGTCATGTTGACTCGAGGTTTGGATGATGCTGTGCAGCTCCTCCGGATCCTCGTATGCGTCGTAATACTCGACATTCTCTTGCAACTCTGTGCAAAGATGACAATCTTTATCATTCACCATTTCATCCATTGGTCTGTGTTGGATAGTGGTGGATATCTAGCCATTCACCCATGTATCCTCTAGCCCAGTCTTTCAAGAGTATTAATCAAGTAAATCAATAATTTATTACCGGTAGGTAGTAAATAAGGTATACATTAATTCGTGTCCAGTCAATATCATTTCAGTTAAGATTTCCAGTCACTCAGTAGATCAAAAGCATAGTAGTACTACAGTATATACCACTGGCTCACTGTCAAGCTGGCTTGCCATCACTCATATCCCTATATAATCCTAGACTGTCAGCTCCTGTCTGGGGTTCACATCCATGCAGTGCATCCCTTTCTTCTGTCATTCATTCACTTCAATGTTCTAGTTTTTCCTTTGCCAGTAGAGGAGATTCACATCACACAACTCGTGGGTGCTCTTCATGTTTTATAAATAAATACAAAGCCAGCAGCGAGCTGGTCCCAAAACTGCAACCAGAAACAAACAAACTATTCCCCTGGAGCTGCAATTAGGGGCCATTTGCATGAATAAATCGTCCCTTGTAAATATGCTTTTGTGGCAACGGTTCAAGCATGGTTTTGTGGAAATAAATATGTGGGCCTGTCTGTTAAGGACTGAGCTTCCGTCTCTCCCTGCTGAAGACCTACTCTCCCCCCCTCTCTCGACGGTGCTCAACCCCGAAGCCCAGGCACACAGAAATGACAACTGTGTGAAAATCAGGCTATTTTGGCAGATTATCCCTGAGCCCTGACTCAGCCAGCAGATGCCTAATGCGGCTCTTTGCATAACATGTCCAGATGTGTACGTACGTGTGTGTGTGTGTGTCAGTGTGTGTCGGTGTGTGTGTTTCTTGGCATTAATACCTTTCATCTGCCGGCGCACTGTGTCAATCTGTGCCACCAGCAGCAGCTCTTCGTTTTTCAGGATCTCAAACTTAATGTCATACAGTTCCAACTGAGCCTCATAGTACTGCAGCTCCAGCTGGTCCACGCTGAGGATGCCTCCCTTCTGATCAGCCAGTCCCCCCATCTGTAGGAAGGCACAGGGGGGGATTAAGTGCAATGTGGTGCGTCTCCGGTATGGAAATGAGGAAGATCGGGATGGGAAAAGTGATGGAGCACTGGGGCTACAACTGGGTGCTTCAATTCTGCCCAGGAAAAGGCCCGGGAACATGACAATTGTGCATGTTACCTTAGCAGTGAGACTGAGATTAGACTGACAATGATAGCGCCTGAATATTACAGATAAGCAGCATGGCAAACAGAAGGAGCTGAAGGTGTAGAACAAACTGTGAGGTGTTCAAAAGATTATGCAAGCATGTCTCAAGGAATTTACTTTGTAGGCGTGTCACGGGGGCAGAAATATGAAGTCGTGCTCGCTTGCCAAGCTTGATGGAGGCTGTTGGAGGCAGAGGGGTGACTCTTGAAATGCTAATAAGCCCAGGTGGTGTGTATATATATATATATATGTGTGTGTGTGTGTGTGTGTATATATATATGTGTGTGTGTGTGTGTGTGTGTGTATATATATATGTGTGTGTGTGTGTGTGTATATATATATATGTGTGTGTGTGTGTGTGCTTTTAATTGTCTACTAGCTACCAACAAGACTTACAAAACAAGAAAACCTTTGCATATATAAAAAAACAGGCATCCCACAGTACTCTACCAACACCTACTGTAGATTCTACAGAGCTGTTGTTACTGTAGGGCTGGGTCCTTTGCACCCCTGCGGTACCAGCTGGGCAGTCATGTCTCCACCAGATACTGCACCATAGCAGAGGACATTGAGCAGTAGGGCTGAACGATTAATTGCATTTGCGATTTAATCGCGATATGATAGAACGCGATTTTCTAACCGCAACGTTCGCGATTAAAAAACGTGGTCACAAAAAAAAAAAAAAAATTCAATAATTTTATTTTTTTTAAGATGGTACATTTTGCACAGTGTTTAAAAAGTGCATGCCTAGTGTTTATACTTAAAATTACTTTTTTTAAATTACTTAAATGCACAGTGGCAAAGCCACCGATTTGTTGTTCTTGTTTCTGTAATGAGCAGTTAAATAAAAATGTAAAATGTGGGAAAGAATATTTTACACTAAATGTATCTAATATTGTGTTGGTCATATTTAAATCATTCATTACGTTTTGTTGGGAAAAAAAGAGGATAAAAAAAAAAATCGCATATCGAATCGCAATCGCAATATTTTGGTAAAAAATCGCAATTAGATTATTTTCCCAAATCGTTCAGCCCTAGTGAGCAGTCATGTCTCCACCAGATACTGCACCATAGCAGAGGACCGTGAGCAAGTGGCTCAGGGTAAACTGGATGAGGGAGTGCACATGGGCTGGTGCCTTTCTAGTGAGCCCAGCATCAAGTTGTTTAATTTAATGTGGATAGCTACAGGGAGCTGAAGGGGAACAATGAAAAGTGCTTCTTTTTCAGTTGATGAAAGAGACAGGGCGTGCCACTGCATTCTGATTCACACCTGTGAGTAGGGCATTGTCTAGACATGAGATGACAAGAGTCTACTAAAAGGCATGTGGAGCATACTCAAACAAGAAGGATTCTTATCTTTTTCTTTTTGTTGTACAGGTTGAATCTTGAAATGATTAGAAATGGCCAGTGAAAGTTAGCTAGTCATCCATCATGATCAATCATCAATAGTCATCAATCCCTCACCCAAGCTAGATGACTGTAGGACTGTCCAGTGGTCTGACAGGAATGACGGATCGAGCAGGTGTCAGCGCTGGTGGATGACTGGACCAAATAGGGTGGTGGATACTGAGAAGAGGAAGGCGGTGAGGACTGGGAGTGACTGGGTACGCTTGTTCTCACCATGCCCTGCTGAAGGATTACCCTCAGCGGTAGATAGGACCCAAGACAGTAAAGAGCTGAGATGCCCGTACGGTAGAGTCAGGACAAGAGGATCAAGAGTCGGCAGGGTTTCCAAAAGTGACAACTGCCTACGCTTGAGACCAGATTAGTTGGGGTCAAGAGTGATCAGGGTAGCATTCCACTGCTGGTGGCTGTAACGCTAGATGTCAAAGATTTAAGAATGGACTGACAAGCAATTGCAGTTAAAAGACCCATCTGACCCACTATGGTGTAATTGGTGATATTTTCTCTCCGCTACCCTGAATGTGACGTGCGGGTGAAGGTGGAGGGGTGCCATGAGCTGGTCTTGAGGACAACACACAGAGACAGAGCATGTCTGGGGGCCCATTTATATCAAGCAATGAGAGAGCACTTGGACGGGGGTAGAGATGAAGGATTGATGGAAAGCCCATTTCTAACAAATTGACTGCTCTCTCACTTTGAACGGTATAGTGTGAGTGTAGGCCCTAGATGTCAATTTGGCTCAAATACCTCATATGTATTCAGAGCTCTGTCTGGCTATGGGTCCAAACATCACATGGTGGGTAGTGTGACAGTCCACCAACAAGCCAACAGAATTCGGCAGCTATTAATTACCACCATCACTGTTTTATTTACTGTTATTATAAAATTGAATGATAATTAATGCTTTATGCCAATGCTTTGAATGTTCATTTAGTTAGTTATAATTATATTATATTAAAATATTCTCTTATACTCTCGGACAGTGTAATAAGTAACTTCAGCTGAGTTATCTTCACATTTAAGTCATGGATATGGTGTGCATGCAGCATAAGTGTGGACCTCTCACCTTTTTCCTGATCTCGGCTTTGTTGCGGTTAAGGCACATCTCCTTGGCCCGCATGTGTTGGAGTGTCTCTTTGGCAAGCAGGAACTTCAGCCTCTCTAGTCGAGGGGAGGCAAAGGTCCAGGAGGCCTGGCCAAACCTCCTCTTATCCTCCTCCATCTGCTTCAGCATCCCTGCGAACACAACTCATGTCACTGCTTGGCCCAGCTGCTCGGAGCCCTCGTGAGGGCCAGACCCACAGACAGACCCAGAGCGGAACTCTTGTTGTTGTTGTTCACTATAACTGATATGAGATGAGAGACGCTGATAGAAAATGGACTTGAAAGCTGAAAATATTTGCTTGTGTGGTTGCAAAGCAGATGATGTTTTCTTCAGCTGAGGTGGCGTGTGACTCAGTGCTTATGGGCTTTTTGACAGCACACGGGCTTTTGGGGGAGCAAACAAAGTAGTCAGCATGATGTCATGATGATCCAGTCAATTTTACACTCGCAATTGAAAGTGCCAGCGAAAATAGCAGCATTTCTGTGAGTCTGAGAGTGCACTGTTCAGCCATTTCTGACAGATCTACACATTAACAATACTAATGCCAATTGTAATTCAGAAAACAGAGCTTATACAAAGTAGCACTCAGAGGGAAAAAAAACAGGAAAACCGTCTTAGAAACAGCAGTGCAGTACCTGCCATAGCTTTTGATGTCTCCACAAAGTAGCTGACGGTGATATCCTGGATGGAGCTCACCGCATCATCTGCCCTTTTCTTCCACTCCTCCGCCTCCTTTTGCAGAGCTGCGATCCTTTTGGGGCCCAACTCTTCATATTCCAAGGATTTCTGTGCAAACAGAGGAAAAAAACAGCACCGATATCACTCTGAAGAACGTTTTGATAAAAAAAAATGTTTTACCACTGTGAAAAAGGTGTTGTGATGTGCACTGGTCAGGATGTCAGGATAACTATTTACTTGCATGATCTTGTATAGAGCCTATTACAGCACACTGAGGGTAAACAGACGCAGTTCCCCTGGCTTGTGTGAATGGACAATGGGGGCTGTGCATGTCAAAGAATAGAGGACTACTATTTTGTTTCAATGTCCAAAATTACACTCTTTGATATCTGCATCAGCACATGAATGGAAACGTTGTAATACTCCCAAATTCCATTAGTTTTGTCTGCGAGTTCTCAGCCATGTTAAAATATAGCTGGGGGTGATGAAAATGGCAGTGGCCTTAAGTAAGTCTAATGGATCTCTTTTGTCAGGGTGACCTGGTATCCACTGAAGCTCATAATTGCATTAGGCAGTCACTGCTATCTTATTTAAGTAAAAAAGGACACGAGTCCTTACTGAAGTTGGGGGGTGGCAGGGGGGCACTGTTCAGTGTGTTGAAATGTCATTAATGAGGGACAACAATACATTCTGAGACCAGGCTAGACGATTACCTATGTGATTTGATAGGTACAATTGAGGGCATCACGCTCAAAGGATCATGATATCCATTATACTCATGATTGTTGATCTATTCCCTACAAGTCTCCCTTCATCATATCCATTGTTCATATTAACCCTTTAAGGTGTTTCTATACATTTGGTGGAAAATTTAGAGGGCCCATACATGTAAACAAATACATAAGAAGGGCTAAAACAAAGTGCGTGAAGGGAATACTAATACTGAAGAACACCTTTTATTTATCATACCCTCAGAGTTGCATAATCATTGTAAATTCAGAGGCATTTTCATTTTTTGACAACAAAAATGACTTACTGCACCTTTAAGAACAAAAAAGATGGTGTAAAAGAAAGCCCCGGGAAAAAAATGATGTCATAGTGTAGTAGTAAAATATAAACAAACCTAAATTGCAAACCTTTATAATTAAATCATTTCACAACAGTAATTTGTCAAAATGCTCATGCTTTGAAACCAAGAAGGGCAAACTGTACCAGAATCTCCATCTTATACAGCATAGCCAGCTCTCTCATATCTCGAAAAGGTTGCAGCAGGTACTGATAGAAGAGCGTTGCCACGGTGACTAATTCCATGTAAGCCTCATCTTCCTCTTCATAAATCTTTAACAGTCGGATCATACTGTCTGCACCTTTGTGCTGTTGGAACATCTGAAAGAAATATGTCAAAGACCTGTTACATCATACAATAATTCAGACCATGACTTGGGGGTGACTTTATTATTCATTTATCTCTGTCTAGGTGATAAATACTCTACGTGAGTTCATAATGAGAAAAAAATCTATACCCTGCACAGTTGACAATTACAAAATAATTGGGTTAAAAGCACACAGTAATAAATAAATAAACCAATGGTATACGAGTACCAGGCTGTTGTCGTGTCATTTCATGTATCCTACAGTGGTCTCACAATCCCACACTAACACCAAAGAGTGTTGTTTGTTGAAAGAATACAACTGAAACAAGAAACTTCTGCCACAGAAGAATTTTCCATGGCATATTTGGACTGGTCACCGATGATCATGGCATATTTGGACTGGTCAACGGTGATTAAGGCATATTTGGACGGGTCACCGGTGATTAAGGCATATTTGGACTGGTCACCGGTGTTTACGGACCAAATGTTCTATGAACCAAAAGTTATACAGCCTAAAAAAATGACAATGACACTGTTGTGTAATCAATCAGCACCATCCTCAACACCACAATCATGCTACCTCCTTTTATAACAGGTAGAAATTCTATTCCATCACACAAGTGTTGTGTAACTCAACACACTGGTTTCTCATTCTTCTTAAGATTATGCGATTGCATACAAGTCTCTGTGGGAACAATGTCATTAAGACAGAGTGGGTATGAGCAACAGCCACACATGCCAACAGAGGTGGCAAAGACGCGGAGCTCCATCTGAGACAGCCTTTGACATCTTGGCCAGGGAAGCACACAATATGTGCATGAGTCTGCATGAGGGGAGTTGTACAGCTGACTCTCTCCACAGTGATCTTTGTTGCCGCCCACTGCTGCCGGTCTGTAACCGACTCAAACCACAGAGAGGGGACCTGGCGGTGAGAACCCACAGTACTCCCACTCACTGTGAAGTCCTAATCCACTTCCACAGCACACCCATCACACCACAGCCATTAAACACACACAGGCACTTTGTGCTCCGCATCCTTAGCTAGACGGGGAGGAATTACTAGAGTGGTGATGGAGCATACCAGAGTTTAAAAAAAAAAATACAAAAAAAACACTCAAGAAAAACAGGTAGGCCTTGCAGTTAGCTGTGACCTTTACCTGTTTTTCTCTCAGGTTTCCTGTAAAGTTCCCTGAAAAGGGTAAGCACCAGTTGGCTTTTTGAAATCCATTTCAAATGGAGCAGATGGCCAATGGGATTACAACAAATCACAATGATGACAGATATAGACAGTCTTCTATATGGCAAGTGTAAAATTAAATATTAAAAATATTTCTTTTCTTACATGTAAATCCTCATTATTATCCTCATCATTAACTATAGGCCTATACGTATCAAAAGTAGTAAAGTAACATCATGGGGGTAAACCATGGCATACCAGTGCCCAATTACAACATTTCCATAAGGCCTAGTCATCAGGTCAGAGATCCTGGAACAGTCCTTTATGCGTCTAGGCAGAGTGTTTATTTTGTAGACTTTTCAGGAACAGGATGTAGACCTGTGCTATAACTAAGCCTATTATTAAAATCTGCCTTTTCAATGCTGCTTTGCAAACTGGATAACAGACAGATTAAGCAAATAGATTAGATAGATTTTAGAGAGGCAAGGGTTGATATTAGGAGTTCTGCAGCAAACGAAAGGCTGTCATGGTGTTCCATGACACAGATGTGGCACGGTAGCCCCACCTGAAACTGAAACATTTGAAAGACCCCTTTTACTACTCTTTTAACCCAAAGTAGCCTGCATGTAGCCATGAAAGCACACACCATAATCTATTTCACTATTCACGCTATTCTGCATCCAGCAGAACATTGAGGTGTCAGTGTGGGGAGACTCGACTACAGGGTCAGAGCTCACTACAGCAAATCTAGAAAGCCTCATTTATGAAGAGTAAACTAGATTGGGGAAACTTGCTTTCATTTCTCAGCATACTTGTTGGCATGCTGTGCATTTTGTTCTTACAGGATGATGTTCACTGTTCACTGTATACTCAATACACAAACAATTATCATCCATATGCTGGTAATAGCATGCTGCTGAACACACATGCAGCACATTATGAAAGTAAGACAAAGGATACATCAATTGATTTAAGTTTTTGCTCATATATGCTAATCATTACAACACAATATGCCGAAATGCATTGACTTCAGACTTCTATCTTACTATGCCAAACATACAACAAGAGTCATCATTTGTTTTCAATGTTTTTACAGAACTAAGTTAAGTAGGAGATTGGTTTAATGAGCAGAAATCCCAATACAGAGATAGACAGTCTTTTATACGTCTTTAATAAACTATGACCCCTGGTCATACTACAGGTTACAACATTCATAATTTGAACCCTAAACCTACTCACTGAAAGCATGTGCCAGGCCATGTACAATGTAGGCCTAAAGGCAAGACCTACTAAGGAAATACCAAGTGAAAGCATCGTATAAAGCTATAGAACATTTATATTCCATCATACCCAGGAACTACAATGCAATAGCTTTTAAATAGTCTTTTAGCATTGCATATATATCCAAGCCATTTACGTTACCGACAATCTGTAGGAAGCCACCTGTCATGTTCACCTAGGCCAAGCTCACCTTTCGCACAAGATCTTTGGCTCTGGCAACTTCATCTTCCATTGTTTTGCTCCTGAACTCTTGAAGATTTTCAAAATATTCTTCCACATCTCGCTCATCGTTGTTAAATAAAGAATCTAAAACAATCTTACGGCCACACACGTCAATCGCTGTGCTGAAGTATTTTTCGAGCTGGCGACAGGGGGTATCAACATCTTTGTCTTCTTGGTTCCCTGTCCGATTAAGAAATATAAGGTCCCATATATTTCCCTCCTCAAAGTCTAACAAATCGGGGAAATATGGAGCCAATACATCACCAACACATGTAAACTGGCGGTGGACATTTTTTAGATCATTAACGGAGAACAATCCGGCCCAGCTTGTTTGTGTATCTCCGACTGCTAGTTCTTTTCGTTTCTGTCGCTGAAGTGTTCTGTTGTGACAAGTGACAGCGAACTTGGATTCGATTACGTTCCACTGAACGATAAACCCCAATTTAAATGTCTCGTTCTCATCAAACAAATTACTTTTAATTGCGACCCACTCATCTAGACTATCCAAGCGATCGAAATCTACACTATTCATTTTCGGTAAACATACACAACTCCAGTTTCACGCTAGCTACTGTGTTTACACCGTCCGCCATATGCATGACGTATTATCCTTTTACCTTCAACTTTGACCTTTTGATCACATGCTCGGGAAATTCCATACCACGTGTCAAATATTATTGCAGGTTATGCTATAGTATTCTTTCAAAACCAGCCATAAATCCTTAACAGCTTTTTAAAAATGTGTTACTCAGTAAGTACAAATTAGTCACATTGTTACAACAGTTTATGTGCGCAAAGTTAAACGCAGAACTGAAAGGAATCACCGAAAGGAATGAGGGTGAAATATGAGCAGCTGTTGACTTCGTCTATATTTGTCACAAGTTGCATGTCGCTTATCCTATTTGGTGTGGTAAACTGAAGCCCAACCTAGGCTAAATGGGACACTGAAATGGACAATATCGCGGAATGAAGTCCTATCAAAATCTGTAAGTGAGGCCAATACAATGTGGAAACTTGCCTGGTTTGCAATATTGAAATAGAGGGCGCTTCAACACTCGTATATCTGCCTATTTGACTGGACATTACACGAGAGTTAACGCTAAACTCGAGAAAATAGTTGAAGTGATATTACATTTTGGTATCGTGTTCTATTCTGTTTAATTATTATTCCTTCGTTTCCAGCCAGTGCAGTATATTACTCTTCTCGATATGGATCTGTTTGGGGGCACACTGGATGTCATTGCAGAGGAGATGACCGTTAGTGATGATGAGGGCCAAGTTGAAGATCGCTCCAAAGCATTTATGGACATGTACAGTATAGAAAACAGAACTCAAATGCAAGGTGCCGAGGTGCAGGCCACACAACAGGTTTCCACTTTCCAGCGGTTTTCTGTGGACACAAATGAATCACTTCACTTTGAACCCTACATACCTGAAGAAGACGAGAGTGGGCATGTACTGGGCGATGATGACGTGTTTCTGACGGGAAATGAAAGTGCATTTGATGAATCAAAGGAATTGATGGAGGGACGTACAGCTCAGACTGAGAGCGACACTCCTGATGCCTACTGCACCGACTGTCAGACTCCCACTTATGCATTTAAAAAGCTTGCTGGGCCTCACAAGAGCCACAGGGTCATCTTAATGAAGAAGGCAGCTCAAGAAATTAAGGTATAAGGCCTGAGTCATATTCAGTAACACTTCCATAAATATAGTGCAGTTTTAATGAAGTCTTACTTTACCTCGACAGAATGACATCAATAAAACAAGAAACAAGTTGGAAGAAAAGATTACTCAAATGGAGAATTTTGCAGGCAACCTTGAAGAGATATTTATCACAGTAGAGGTAATAGGGTTATTCTACTATAGTTGTGCTGTCTCAGTTATGAATAATAGAGTGCCAGATTACAGACAATCACGAAATTTTGCATCTCTGCAGGAGAACTTTGGCCGGCAAGAACAGAACCTGGAGCAGCA
The DNA here is from genome assembly GCF_900700415.2 of Clupea harengus. Taxonomy (NCBI): domain Eukaryota; kingdom Metazoa; phylum Chordata; class Actinopteri; order Clupeiformes; family Clupeidae; genus Clupea; species Clupea harengus. The sequence continues at coordinate 28,201,427 of NC_045157.1, forward strand.
CTACAATGAAGTTCTCCAGACACTGGCCCACCGATATGATCTGAGGGCATCAGCACTGGAGGATGAGAAGAAAATGAAGCTAGAGTCTCTTTACAATCAGCTGATTGACTGTGGGAGAACGTTGGATACTAACAAAGAGCAGATTGAGGAAGCCCAAGCACTCTACAGAGATGAAAACAAGTATTTGTTCCTTCAGGTCAGTTCTCTTTGCAAAAAAACAAATTGTCATACATTTATATACTTCTTCATTTTGGTTGGTTGCCTTTATGATTTTGAATATCATTTGACAGACAGTAAAGCCCATCATGAAGAAGTAAGTACCAGTGATGGATGTGCTCCTATGGCTGTTTGACACAGGAGGGGGAAATAATGACTGCTACTGTTTTAATCTCGATATATTCTGAAAAAGAAGATTTTCCCTCAGCATGATTTTTCATGTGTTAACAGTGTTTGACCATTGTGCTGATGTTAACCGGAAATGTGCTTGAAAATGCTACATGTGCTGAGTTGGTGTCTACTTGTGTTTTCACTCATTATTCCCCTGCTTGCATCTTCTTAATCAGAAGCATCGTAGACTGAACACGAAGTATTCAATATTACTGTACATGATATTCTTACAATTTGCCGAACCCATAGGGATGATCAACATGGTCCCAATGTTGTTGAATATAGATTTGGAACTGTTGGGCATTTTGGCAGTATTTTGTGCATGGGAGTGTTGTAAGGGGGTTGTTTTGTGACTGGGTGAACATGTGCTCTAACGATGTCCTTTGTGTTTGGTTTGCAGAATTTCTGCATTTTTTGGTAACTGGGATCAATATTTAGTTTACTGTGTGCTTGATGGTTTAATGTGTTTGTTCCAAAACAGCATTGAGAAACTTGCTATAGAGGAGCCAGACCTCAAGATCGCTGCTTCCTTGGAGTTTGACATCCCAGCAGCTGATTTGTCTGACGTCAAACAAATGATGGATTCGATCAATGCTGTCCCAGGTTTTGGTCGTCATGATGGTGTCTTCATGCAAACACAAAGCCACTACAGCTGTCAGGGTGGCCTCATAAAGTCACACCCTTTACGTTTGTGACAAATACCAGACATTCATGTTAGAACATTCCTGTTCACCCTGTAGAAACAGGACCTACGTATAGAGAGCCATCACACATCAGTTACATTCTCTTGTCTAGGTCATTGCAGTGCCACATTAGTCACAAAAAAAGAATGGTAACCAAGAATACCATCCCTTACAAATCCTTTAGTTGTCAATTATTTGTATGATAGGTGTAGAAATTGTAGTATTAATCCTGTGATCAACAGTCTGGTAATATGTTGTTAACAGTTGGTTTGCATGCAGTTCTGACAACCCAAGTGTGGTAGAGAATCCTATTTTAGAAATTTCATGCAAGTTATTTAAATAGAATATAGTCACAGTAAATATGACATGGTGTAGTTTCAAAGTTTACCTCTGGATTGTGTTAACCTCTCCTCTATTGAAGAAAAGTTTCATTCTAACGATATTTAGGGGAACAAGTAAGGTACTTTAATGGTGTTGCTCTCTGAACTTGTGTTGCAGCTCCCTCAGCTCCAGTCATGAACCCACAGATCCCCAACTCTGCCTCCTGCACCTCTCTGCGTGTGTGCTGGAGCCTGTTCTCTGACGACACGGTGGAGTACTATGAGCTCTACAGCAGACCCATCTTTGAGGACATCACTGTGGAATCTGATCTGGAAGGTAACACTATGAAACGGGCAGCCTTCACTCAACACTTTAATCATCCCAGACTTTGGCATTAAGAATTAATATCAGTTGACAGAACAGGGCTATGACACATGGGAGGTACTTGGGGTTCTCTTGATTTCTAATGTGGAGTGACAAGCCTGTTTAATCGGTGTAATTATTCTGGCACCATCCTCGTGTGCATTCCTTCAGTGGTACTCTGTTGATTATTTATAACTCTTCCCTACATTACAGGTAAAATGTCTTTATCAGTCTTGATTGCCCATAGCCTTCCCAGTCTTGTTATGTTTCATTACATGTGTGTTCCCTGTGTAGAGGTGAAGGTGAAGGTGAAGGAGACTCACTATACCGTCGCTGATTTACTGCCCAATGCACAGTACGAATTTTGGGTCACTGCAACCAACACCACAGGCATCAGCCCAGCCAGTGAGAAAGCTGTTTACATGACAGGTAAAAAAATAACATGATTTCTCAGACCTGGTGCAGACACAACTGATCTAATTTCAACCCAGTGTCTGGGCACCAGAGACATCATCATTCGTGTTCTCTACAGTCCCTTCCCCTCCTGTCATCAAGCCACGCGAGTGCACCAGTTGCCCAGATGCTGCCCTCGTCCGCTGGGACTCTGGCAACACCAACCCTGTGGATTCCTACACGCTGGAGCTGCTTGAGATGGGGGCAGAGTCGAGCAAAGCCACTGTGACAGAGTAAGCAAGCACAGCCCGGTATGGCAAACACTTTACATGCACTGCAAGTTGCAACCCCATCTGAGCTTTTTGTGCATTTATAGTCTGGTGGGTATCTCTCCATGCTCTGTGCTTCATTGAAAAATGAGTGGGTGGAAAATGAATGCCTTAATGTGTTTCTTTTAAAGGTTACACGGAACAAATTCTCGTACCTTATGTTTTATCAGCCTCAGGCATTGTTGTGTGCAAGTCAAATACGTGGTTTTCAGTTAGTGCTTGAAATCTTCATAGGGCATAATAACGGAGTTAATGAACCAGCGCCCTAGCTATACTTTGCCAAATCACTGCTTCCTCTTGCTAGTTGAGCTTGAGCTTGATAACATTCTTTTGATATTTGAACAGGTCCATTGTGGCCATTCCTACTTGTGAGAGCTTAATTCAGCTGCAGCCAGGAAAGTGCTACCAGATTTACGTCAGGGCTGTGAATATTGGCGGCCCTAGTGAGAAAAGCGAGTCATTTACTGTGACAACAACAGGTGAGATCCCATATCTGTGCTTATCAATGATCAGGGACTATGGGGAAACACATTTAATAGTCCCAGTTACCAAAGGAAATAAATACAGTGGTATCTTAATACAATCGAATGTTTCAAGTGGAACTTCACTAACTGCATCATTTTGAAAAATGCCCAAAAGTGGGCAAGGGACTGAGGGGGTTAGGTTTGGGTAAGGCAAGGGGGTGTGGTTAAACTCCTGTGAAAGAGCCCCGGTCAGCAGGACTCATTCACAATTTTGTCAATATTAATTTTTCCAATAGTAACACTAGCATTATTATTATTATTATCATTTAGTTTACAGCTAAGAAAACACAAGTGCAGTTACTTTAATGTTTGAACAAGCCAATAAAGGCATTCATTGTTGTTTTACAGAGGAAACGTACTATTAAATTCTAATTTGTGGAAATCAAAATCCACCTAATTACTTTTTATATTATGACTAGCATAATAATTGCATTGGATAGATTATGCCAAGGTTGTTTGATGTTAATGAATTAATCCTTTGACACCTTCCGTGGCACCAAATCCTTGTGGGTTTTATCCAATCACACTTTATATTTTCAGGAACATTCTTTCACCTTCTGGAGGACACCGCACATCCATGCTTGAGTGTGTCAGAGGACGGTTTCACCATGTTCTACACACATGATGAACTGCCTTTGAGTGAAATGGCCTTCAGTGACAATACCTTTGCAAGGTGGGCCTATTTTTGTATTGTTAGATGAAGCAGATGGTCATGCCACATCAATGAAACCATGCAACCGCCATCTAAAGACATCTGATCAATAATATGCACGCCATCTTGTACCAGTTTTAACTGTTAAGATGCTGGTAGTCAATTTTTTTTTAATGTTTATAAACCAGAGAAAACCACTGCGCATTTGCAAAACCGATTACTTGTTGTACTCTCAAAAGGCTTGTTATTCACATTCTGAATCATTATTCAAACCTTTAAGTTCCATTATTCTCCCTTGTACGTCGCTTTGGACAAAAGCATCTGCTAAATGTAAATGTTTAAGCAAGTTGACTGCAGTTAAAAGTTGCACTGTTACAATAGTCTGTACTATGTCTCATTGTCATGATTTGTTCAGATGTGTGGCAGTGCTTGGCGATTTGATCCCAGTGCGAACCAAGCATTATTGGGAAGTAGAGGTGGACCCCCACACTGAATACAGAATCGGAGTGGCATATGAAGACACCCAGAGAAACGCCTACCTCGGAGGGAACAACACTTCCTGGTGCATGAGGCATGTCCTCACCCCATCCCGGTAAGATTCTCAGGGGTAGTTGCATCATCTGCAGTTCCTCACCTTTGGTTGTAGAAGTGGTTCATACATCCACACAGGGCAGGGGTGGCTAGTGAGTGAGGCTTGAAGTCTGGTTATGTAGTGTAGCTGCAATTAGTAGACTACTAATAAGGACAAGAGGAAGTGGCAAAAGCGGTCATTTGCCGTTCAGTCTGGCAACACAAATGACAGCAGCTACATTCATCCACCCAGCAGGCCTACAGAAAACACGACCCGCTTCGACCATTTGAGTCAGCTTAGATGAGCGATCAATACAGAGCTTTGCCATCAAAGGAGAGAGCAAATCTCCTCAGCGCTTTCTTTAGTGCATTTAGCTTTAGAACAGGCAAAGAAATGTAATTGTGAAATGCCCATAGCATTACGGATTTCTGTTGCTATGGAAACACCTTTTTTTCAGCACAAACCAGGGCAGCTCCTGACTTGGGCAAGGCATTTGCCAAGTCTTCATGAGCCACTGCAGCGCATAGCAAAGCACAAGACACCACTGCAGGCAAGCGTGGCTGAGCCTCTAGATGCATCTGTTGTCATTTTTCATTCTTTTCCTATAGGCACAAGTACGAGTTTCTGCACAATGGCTGGACACCAGACATCAGAATAACCAGCCATCCCTTGAGAATTGGTATGGCACTGGACTACGACCAGGGGAAGCTGTCCTTCTTCAATGCAGATTTGGCTCAACACCTCTATACCTTTCGCTGTCAGTTCCTTCACTATGTTCATCCCTGCTTTGCCCTGGACAACCCAGGAGCTCTTACACTTAAAAACGGCACTACACCACCAAACTACATTAGCTTTGTCTAAGAACCTCTCAAATGATAACCATGTGCCAGATATATAGCACAATAAGGGAGGGTTAATCAACTGTAATACATTTTAGTTAAGTTGGACATCACATTGTATAAATGAGCATTCACATATGGCCATTTTGAGTAGTGTTTTAGTCACTAAAGGAAACTAAGTGATGAACTACAAATCAAAGTATGTTTTTCCCATGAGTGTCGACGGGAAAAATAAAAAGTAATTGTAAATTGTTTCAAATACTTTTATTACAGTATTCCATGGGAACAGACTTGCACCATTTTCCAAATAAGAAAAGTGTTTCACTGAAATTTACAGCATACATCAGTTATTGGTGCAGAGCATTTAAGAAACCAGGAAGGGCATCATAGGCATAAGCTTATCTTTTTCCTGTTTTTGTTAAAATTACCCTTCACAAAAAAATGTGTCGTAAATGGCAAAATGTAGCAGTCTTTTTCCTGGTGGACTCTTATGTATGGATGTGTGTGTGTGTGTGAAGATCTGGTAAATTTGTATGAATGTGCTTGAACTTTGGCCAGGCGTTGCTGTGAGCAAGGCCATGTGGGAGCAGGGGGGTTTGAGTAAGTTTAGGAGTTAGCCTTCTTACTGCAGCGAGTCCTCTCCTCTTCCTCGTCAGAGGAGTCTCCTCCATAGGGCACGAGCCCCGAGCTATCCCCCGGCAACTTCAGCTTCTTGGGCACCTCCGCCTCAACTGGACCTGCAAAAGATAGGTCACAACAGAGAGCGAGAGAGGGAACGGGGAAGGGAGAGATAAAGAAAAGAAAAAAAAAAGAGATATGTCGAGCCCCATGTGAGCCGTAGAACATGTCAGATCCACAGAGAGGGAGGAGGGTAGATCGGTCGCCATAACAAGGCAGGCGCCCACACATCCGCAACAGCCACATCCAACGCAACATGTAAAAGAGAAGAGACAAAGGAGAAACAGAGAAAAAGAACATATAAAAGAACAACAAGTTAGTGGTGTCCGGCTTGGGTGGGCCATCCAGGTCTCCTTTACTCTGGGGGAGAAAAAGGATCGCAGGGTTTTTTTGTTGTGTTTTTAATGACTCTGCTGCACAGGGCAGACCAAGGCGAAGTTGGACTGAGCAGAGAGGAGCCATCATGCATTAATGGTTAGGTGGGCAACATTTGAAAGCGTAGCGCCTACCCGCGACGGGACACAGATCCTCCATGGGCGGGCTGTCCCTCTGTCTTTTGCGAGTGCCCGTCAAAGGTGTTGGCGGAGGAGGCATCAGGAACCTGCAAGAGAGCATAGGGTTTTTAGAGACGTCCATCCATGAGGACTCTCCACCATCATCACAGCCTGTGATCCTACTCCTAAATTACCACTGCACTTGGTGCCAATTTCCCCTCTATCAGGGGAGCCGGGCAAATTGGTCAATTACAGCTCCCTAAAGGAGACCTACCGGACAAGAAAGGTATTTTCTACCCTTCAAAAAGTTGGTGTGCTGTGACACTGTAGTTATGGTCGATATAAAAACATCTTACACTCACCTTTCTGTAGTTTTCCCCTCATCTGAGGACACGGGAGGAGGCGGAGGCGACGTTTGTTCTTCCCGTTTCACGTCTGCCCTGGATTCAGACTGCAGACAGGGACACAAAAGGCTCAGGTGTAAACACTCCACCAGGAAACAGTCATGTGTGAGCGAAAGCTACAGTTCAGCTACCGTACCTCGTCCTCATTGGTGGTTTCGGTGTCTTCCTGAAACTGGCGCTTGGGGCTTGCTGGACGCGGAGGACTGGTTGATGGACTGCTAGTGGCACCACTGGAACTGGTTCCCTGGTCCTTGAACAGAGCAGAATGATAGACTACTGCTATCTTGATGTGCATGGCATCAGGACTGCAACCAGACAACTCAAACTCATTTGAAAATGCAGTTTATATTATAACCAAGTCATTTAATACCAAGTACTTTTTCTACACAGATAAAATGTTTTTTGAGAAGGTCCTTTAATTAAATATACCACCATTAAATTACACTAAGATATAAGCCAAGAATCAGGTACATCTCAAAACCCCAGTGAAAAAAGATGCCAAACTGAGAGGACATACCTGTAGTAAGTAGGGAGGGGGTTTCCTAGGACACACTGGATACTGAACCATTGCCTGGGAAGATTGAGGGGTTGTCGACAGGTTAGAATGACTGGGGTGACCATTTGCACTACCCCAGTAACCAGTAGCTCCTGGGTATGCTGAATAGCCGCCCGGGTACCCATTTGCTGGGTAGTTATACCAGGACCCCTGGCTACTGTAATTGCTATTAGCTGGGTATCCATGAGCTGGGTATGCTGAAATGAAAGTATAGAGATAATGTTAAAATCACGGTTAGCCACCACTACTCCCAGGTTGACACTGACCCCAACTCTTGCCACTACAACAAAGACCATGAATCAAAGCTGCTATTTTTTGGGTTACACCTCAACCGGTATTGGGGGGGGGGTGGGGGGGAAAGCACACACCTCCTTGAGTGGACCCCGTCGCAGTGTAAATGGACACCATCCGGTCATGCTCCACTCTGACCTGGAGGAATAGTGAACACAAGAATAGTTTAAAACATTGCAACGTTTATGAAGAACTAAACAAGTCATGGTTTTCAGACCATGCGCATGTAAGTGAGTGATGAACTATTCTGACCTATTTCTGGAGGTCAGGCAGTTCAACTCACTGTTACTCTAGGAGGTGGGTATCGGTGAGTGCCATAAGTCTTACAATAGCGTCACCTTCTTAACCTCCACATTTCTGACAACGGATGACGGGGAAATAAATTAACTCACGGTTTCCAGCAGACTCTCTGTTAGCTTCTTTGCAGCTTCCAGTCCAGTCTGGTTTGGGTGGCTGCAAAGATAGCAGGATCATCAATGCAAGGTGATACATCAGCACATGCATGTACTTGTGAAATAAAAAATCTACAACTTTGTTTGTTGGCATACGGTAAAGTTTCGTACCTGATGTACACGTATAGCGGCTCGAATGACTCTCGTCGTGATGCCTGCTCGATGTACCCGGAGCCTTTCCCTCGCAGGAAGACGCGGGCGCCGGTCTCCGTCTGGATGTGCCCCAGATAGGTGCCCCCCGGGCCCTCCACCTTCTCATTCACATTAAACGAGGGCAGCGCTTGATCCACACCCACAAATATCTTGGTATGGACGAAATTCTGCATAGGAAAAAAACAAAAAATGTTTTACATTTACTCAAGGTTTCAGATCTATCCGCCTGTCCATTAGAGAAAGAGCACATTTGGTTGCCAGGGAAAGCCTGTCAGCAGAAGCAGTAGACCATGGACTCTGTCTGAAGGCCACAGTCTTTCTCTCTGCTAATTTTGCTGTAGGAGGTGGGTATCAGCAGGAGCCACATAGTCTTAATTGGCCCTGCCTTCAAAAACCTCCAGTCATTGCCAAAAGTCAAAAGCAATGGGCTGCATCATTGGAGAAAAGCTCACCAATTTGACAAGAATTTGCTTTATTAATTTGAGGACACATTAGTCAAGACATTAAGAAAAAAAGTTTTTTTTTTTTTTAAAGAAACATACCCCTGAATGTCCACCATGTGAGTTTGTAGACCTTTGGTTGTTATGTGAATTGGGCAGTCGGGTCATACTTGGCATCTGGAGCCTCGGCGGCTGCTGTGGGGTGGCGGGGCGCGGTGGCTGCGGGTACACAGGAAGTGTGGGCATCACAGGCCGCTGCTGTCCTCCGGCAGCTGCGGCTGCCCTCATCACGTCCTCTGAAATTATCGTCTTTATCCGCTGGACAGCCTCTGAAGCAGGAACAGACACTGGGCTTTGGATATTGTTTTTGGAGGAGAGCGAATTGATACAAAACTTCCTAAGACGACATGATTTGCTACTTACTGTTGACCTCCTCCTGACTCCGTCCTTGAACATGGAGATATAAAGGTCTCTCACTACATAAAAAGAGAGTCAATTAGGACAGGCCTTGGACAGCATGGTAGTTATTTTACCAGTACGTGTTATAAGGTGAATACATGCCCTTTCACAGAGGACTTGGCAGTATTGGTCATGTACAGGCCTTTGGTTGAAACCACAGCTCCACTGAACTGACGAATCTGCGAAGAAAAGGCCAACCACCATCACAGGTAAGAATAATCTTCTTTAAAATACGTAGGTATTGTGACAAGACAAATGTTTACAACAGAGGAACAAAATTCAAATGGGAGTTACCTCTTCCTGAGTTTTCCCTTTTGTGAGCAGGTTTCTGCAATTTATGGGCACATCATTGATATCCACTTCAGTAACCACAACTTCATCAGTGGTACTTGAGACGGCTACACACGGTGCAATCTGAGAGCAAAAAGGCTACAAGTCAGTGACTGCATTACATACAAGCACTACTGACTCACATACAGCCATAGATTTAGAATTCAAAAACTTTACAAACCTTACTGGGCAAAGGTTCAAGTGTTTTCATTTTCCCTTTAGCCATAAGCATTGCATTTATTTTAGCCGCCATGGCTGCAGCCATCTCAACACCACCCTGAGGAGCACCTTCTTCTGATGCTGGACCCCCAGATGTCGGAGGCACGTTCGATTGTGGTACAGCTGGTGGAACTTTTGTCATTTGAGATGCTGGAGGAGCACCTTTGGATTTGGGTTGGTCCCATCTACTTAAGCATCTGTGTGAGAATGGAGAGACACTAATTTTTACTTTTGGTGCTTTGTGATGCATTTACAACACCCAGTGCAAACAGCAACTATTGTTTGTAGTAAAAGTAGGCCTTAACCACGCTCTAGGGTTGCGGCCTGTTCAAACTACATATTTTATAGGAGGATAGTATCGGCAGAACTACATGGCTTTGAAAGTCTGCCTTCTTGTCCTCCAGAAGTGGAAATCCAGTCCAAGAGATAATGTTCACTGTAATAAATGCTAGTTTAGTATGCCAACATCACGTTACCACGTTATAAAACACCACAAGCCCCAAATGATGGATAACTATGTTAAAGATAACGCTGATAACATTTGTTTGGGGCAAGGGAAGAGCTCATATACTAACGTTGGCCTACCTCAGGTGTTGATTGGGCAATTAACTTCCGTCAACGTTAAGAAACATGGGATTTCATTTATAAAAATCTGTTTAACAACCAACAACTGGTTACAGTTAACTGGTTTAAATGTTACGCCTAGCGTTGGCGGCCTGCAGTCCAAACCATAAACGAAGGCCCAACATTAACTTGCTTGTTAGCGATATTCACATGCAAGCGAAACGAAAAAAACGCAGCCTAGCTCAGGCTATGGCAGCTACATATCGATAGCTTACTGGGATAGCTAGAGAACGTCTTTGCTAATGAATAACAGCAATTTAATGTATACGTTAGACGTCTATGAGCCACAACACGGCACATTAAATAGTCCAGTTTACCACAGTAGAATTCGTAGTATTGGTTTCTATCTTCAAAACATAGTAATCCACTGAAATGGCTTAATGTTAGTTAACATTAGCCAGATAGCATGTCTAGCTACATACCCACAGGAGGCTAGCCTACAACATAAACCACTGATCAAATGCAACAGTTAGCTAGCTAGCACGCGAATGAACTTGCTAACTAGCCTATATTCTGGCGTGCTATCTACAAACGAGAACACATTTAGGTATGGTGCCGTTTGTGTTATAGTATTAGCTACCCGAGAATATTGTGTATTGATTCGTGAATACCATCCTGGGGTAATCTTGATATACTAGCGAGCAAACAACACGGGCTAACTATTTAGGTGGGAATGTGCGTCTCTGGAATGTAACAGCTGGCTAGCTACTTAGCTAGCCAACGATAGTTAACGTTAAGCACAATCTTGCACAATGTTTAACAAGCAAGCTAGCAATAGCTAGCATGGTTCTCGATTTACTAAATTACGTGGTCTAAGAGAATCATGAGAATCTTAGATGAAATATGTATCTAAAATAAAAACTTACGGTGTACCCGATGCCATTTCAGGTAAAAATATCCACCACGTCAGCTAAACGTTTTGCATGAACTTTCTCATCGAGGGCATACGTCCGAATTTAAACGAAAGGCACAAAAGGCCACTGGTAAAGTGGAACACAGGCGGAAATACGTCACTGTTTTATGCAACACCAGCAATCGTGAACTCGCAGGCAAAATGGGAATCTTAACATTTTAAGACTCAAACATGTGACGAATGCACTCATTTCAGACAACTTTGGTTACTCTTACACTCAACTGCTATTGTATCAGATGTTTTAAATCCGCATGGTTCACTCTTGGCGGAATCTGCTCAGAATCTTTAGAACGACAACATAGCTGAAGTTAAGAAATATTCCGAGCCTAAACCTGATTGGAGTAGGCTTCATAGATTACAAAAATACGACGCTTCCATTTGACGGTAAATTCGGATTGAGTGGAGTGGTGCTTTGGTCCCACTGGAGTTTTACCTCATCTTTGACATCAGTTTAAGAACAGAAAATAACGAAAATGAGCCTTATATTAATAAATAGGCCTAGACTAAAATCCACCTCTTCAAATGACAAACGTCTAAAGGTGTAGGACTAGGCCTAGTATGCCTGTCAGAAAATGAAACTGCCTCAAGATTGAGGATGATAGGATGATATGTAAAGGTGTATTCACTGCAATTCAAGCAACAATGAGCAGGATTTACTGTTCTTTGTAGCTCTGTGTTTGGTTGGTAAACCGTTTTCAGACCACCCTCACTCAGTTACATTTTGATGATAGAACCCTTTGAGAGGAAAAAGACAATACGTCACGTAATTACAACTAGCCGCCCAGAATTAGGCCTACATTTCTGTAGGTCTAGAATAATTTATTTTAAGCTCTTTGGACCAAAATGACAAAATGTAGCCCAACTTGGAGGTTGCCAATATGTTTAGCTGTTGCTGTAATTTTTCAGTTTAATTATACCGTACATTTTGTATTGTGCATCTTGTTTCTAAAAACGTGAAATGTAAAGTTGTGTTGTGTGGGCAGAAAGTACTGTGAGACAGAATCATTTACACAGTAGGGAACTGTGAGAAATATGAAATGTGTGCATGAATTTACTGATTATGATGGAGTTGGCTGTGTAAAACCGACAGATAAAAGGAGAGTTTGTGTCGAATTGTATCAGTACATTTGCTAGTGAGGTGGTTAATATAAGGACCTAATTTTGAGTCAGATAATTCATAGCAGAAAGTAACCATTTTGTCACATTTTATTACATGAAGTTGGTGCCTTGATCATGCAGAAAGCTTTGGAAATGACTGAAGCCTTAGTACCAGAGGTGTTACTTGCAAGAGACCTCCCGATTTTAAGCTTTATTAACAAACTGTGCATTGATTTTTCATGAATTTTACAATTTAGGAGTTGTTTATATCAAGAATCATTAATCACTTAAACGATTTTTGTCTTTAACCCCTACCTAGGAGACCTAGGCTACTTGATCTACACGTGATTGTCAATAGATACTGGCTACCTGACTTGAGCAGAGCATCTAGTGTTGACCACTCACCCAATATACATGTGATTGTCAATAGATACTGGCTACCTGACTTAAGCAGAGCATCTCGTGTTGACCACTCACCCAATATTGTGGCTTTTTATTTTACACAGTTGGATTATACCTAATGAACAAAAACTGAAATGCACACATTTCCAAAACAACCCTCTGCATCTGATCACACTGTTTCACAGTGGACTACTTCCACCAGCATCTGTAATGGCTATATTGTTGTCTCAGGATGGCAGGCTACTGGGCTCTGTAGATACCTCTGTAGATCTGTGGTGGCCTACTGAGAGCTGAGAAGTTACTATATACTTTTTAAAATGTACTATTCTTTGCTGAATACAAAAATAATGAATGTCATCTGTCAACATCTTCATAATGAAATACTATTCTGCTTGCTTCATTATTCACTTTCAAAACGAAGCAGTAGGCTACAATCATGGTCCTTTTATTAACTAAAGGATGTTTGCTTGACTCCATGCACTTGTGGTCCTACAGTGTGATAATTGTATTTGCAGGATGATACAATATTTCGAATGGTTAAGTCAAACACATCTTAAGGATTCATTTATACTGGTGGAAAGTGATAGATACACACAATCCCGGAACACAATTCATTCAAATATATGTCTGCATATAAGCCACAGTCTTTGCAATGACATTCTTTTCACCTAAAGGCTGGTCATGCTCAGCAGGCTACCATTTTAATGACCAGAATGGGGTGGTCTGCTGACTGGAAAGCATTTTACTGATACCCACATCAAACATCAGAATTTAGGCACAAACCTTTTGATGTACACTAATTAGATGGCAGATCATAGACATCATCATCAAATCAAAAGACAAAACCAGATCTTCGACATGGCATCGTGTAGTGTGTTCTGTCTTTGATTCCACTGCACGTGACATTTCCACGCTACATTACCAACCAAGGAGATGGATGTCCTCTGCAAACCATTTCCTTTGAAGCCACAGCCTCTGATATAAAGTAGCAGAACTACCACTGCACTGAAACTATTGGAGTTTACTTATTGGAGGTTAGTGTTTTGCCTGAAACTAAGCAAGTGCCTGTGGAATTTCATGACTTTAGGGTTAATACAGGGTACCTCAGTGGTTGGCTGCTTATTGGCAAATGTGCTGACCTTTTAAGGGCAAGGAATGATCACAATGAGGTCATCTCATCATACTCAAAACTGTGCAGAGGGCAACACGATGAAGAATAGACCTGATCAAAGGCAAGATGATCGCTTTAACACATAAAAACACTGCGCTCCATACAGCAAGTGAGTGAGGGACTGACCTTAACCCATCTCACAGACCTGTGACAGGACATTCCTTTTGTCAGGCAGACTTATCGTCCCCTACATCTCAAGTCAACAAGACTCCAGAAACAAACGTTGCTGTAACAATGTAACATGGATGATGTAAATGTGGGTATAGACCAGGAGACTGAACAATCACCCAAAGATTGTTTCTTTTTATCAAAACAGTAAAACGATACAATGAGCCCAGATGAAACAATCCTGGCCAAACTTTGTGACCTTTTGTCATTTCTGTTGATGTAGTTGAGTAAATCCCCCAAAGAATTAAACAAATATCTAATGGCAGGCTTAAAGTTGGGGTGTAAACCAGTGGGTTTGACACCTGTGCGTAGATGTGGGAGAGGTCTTAAGTGTTGCAGCAGGAAATACTCCCTGTTTACTTGACAAAGGACACAACAGACATGGTACCTGTATTAGATTAGACTATTGGTCTTGAGGGACCTTCTTTCTTGCAAGCAACGTGAACATTTCGGAAACATAATAAAACATTATAATTACTTTATTATCCATTGAACATTTTCTATTTATTTTTTTTTCCATTTTTTTCTGGTGCTGACAGACCTGAAGTTATGGTGAATCAGAATAAGAAAAAAATCTCCTGATTGATATAACATTTCTGTTTTGACAGAGAGAAACAGAGTTTGATCAAAATATCGTATTGACCAGTGTTTGCTTGGTAGTATGGCATTTTTATATATTTTAAGTAGGAAATTCTCTTAATAATGAAAGTTCTTAAACATATATTAGTATACCAATTAGAAGCCCAACAAAGGCTCAAGTATAATCCTGGGTATTTTGTGTAAAGTTGATGGAACTGCCAATATTTCATACCCCTCAAAGTAGGCAAGGAGAGGAGATGGTAACAGTGATTGACCATTCTGTATTCCACAATGCTACCAAACTTCCCAAAGACTTCATCGTTTCCACTCCAAATGTACTGTCATTCTGGTGGGCAAACAGTTTCACAAACGCGAGAGGGCTAATAGCGGTTTCATGTTTGGATGCTCCAGTGTAAAATTCATAGTCTATAAAAATATTGAGATTTACGTGAACATAACTTTCTTACTATGTTATTAAAAACTCCAGAATGTCCTTTGTGGTTACACAGTGGGATGTACTGTATAAATATTGTATAAAATAAGGCAGTCTTTTCAGTAGGATAAACCAGATACAAAAAAATTCTGGGAGAAAAATCATTTCAAGTCCAAAATATTTTTTCTTTTCACAGATTTCTGCTGTTGCCGAGTGCCGTGTGGAGTTACGCATCTCAGGGTGGTGTATCTGCGTGCACACACAACCAAACACCCAAGTGATCAACAACTTAAGAGCTTATTCCCAAATTCAGTATCCCAGCCTTGGACAAATATTAGAGAATATTACATATCCATCATTGTTTACAGTGCAATATAAATGTGTCATTCAAACTAGTATTTGTAATAAGAAAATAAAAATGTCTTTATGTGAATGATTTTTTCTCTACGGATATTAAATATGGACAAGATTTACTGGATTATAATTTCTGTTAATCAGCTTTGGCTTTCTTTGTTTTTTTTAACTTTGTTCTTTCTTCCATTTCATTAGCTAATTAATAATTTCATTTATTTATTTTAGTATAGAAAATAATGAACATCTAAAAAAAACAAAATAAATATACCAATGTCAATCTGTAATAGTGACCTTTGTTCCAGGTGGTTACATTTGTTTTGACTTCAGTAAGCATCCTAAATAAGCTTAATTTATACTTTTCAGGATTGCCTTTGAAGGACTGTGGAGTTTGCCACATATCCTTTTAAGTCAAGGATTAGCATAGTAGACATGTCTTTTAAAGGGAAAATCAAATAACCCAAAAGAAAGAAAAGAAAAACAAACAGCGAGGACCAGTACAGATGGAGTGTGGTTCTACAGTCTTTCTTCTGAAAGGATGAGCATGAGCAGTCCTGTCGTGGTGGCAGAGGTCTGGATGAGCATCATTACCACACACACACACACACACACACACACACACACACACACACACACACACACACTCCCCCTAGTCTTCCACGCTACTTCCCAACCCCTCACCCCCTCTCATAACAGATGCCTCTCCAAAAGTCTCTCAGCATCTTTTGTTTCTGTGTTTGTTTGTTCTTAATCTCCGTCCTTCTGCTAGAGCTGTGCAGTCTAACAAAGATCATCCATGCCTGCATTGGAAGGCTAGACCCCATTTGTACTGCAAGAGGGGTGAGTGGGGCTCGCCCATACAGAGTCACTGAACATCACCAGTCCAGTTGAGCCACATTGGTGCGCAGAAGACAAGTACGTGTTTCTTTTTTCGTTTTCTCCGGTGTCCCCAGTTTCGTGCGCGTCCATCGCTTTGCCTGTCCATTCTCAGTTGTAGCAGGCAATTACCTGCAGTCTGTGTTTTGAGCTAGACTGAAGCTTACAAAGGCAGGTGGGCTGGGACGGGCCGGGCCGGGCGGGGCTGGGCCAGGGCAGCGGTGCTGGCATGCGCTGTGGCAGAGGTGGGGAGAGAGGGGTGCGCAGACTCCGGGGAGAAGCTGCCTGGAGCTCTGCTGAGGAGTGGTTGGACCAGGCGAGGAGCGGTGGGACTGTGGCGAGGGGGGGCCGACGCCGAGTGCTTTACTCTGGCGGAGGGCGCAGGCTGTGAAGCTTTCGCTCGTCGAGGCCTTTCCAATACTTGTAGTTGTTGTCCAGGTCCTGCATTAGATTCGGCAAGTCTGCAAATGCTGGGGAGCACAATCAAAAAAGACGAGACAAATGCATGAGAGCTCCATACAAAACTATGCGAGAGAGCATCAGGAAGACATGGGAGTCAACCCTGAAGCTGTCTGATAGGCAGTGTGAATATTGTGCCATTGTAGCACCTTGTTTAGTATACGGTTTCATTAACATTGATTTATTATTGACAGATTCAAATCATTATTTCATTAAACTTATATTGCCATCCAACATACAAAAATATTTAGCCGATTTAAAAACTATTATTATTACTATGCGTTATCAAGCCTGTGCAATTGCAAGCATTCTTAGGAAAATAACAATTAAAAACCATGATTGTGGCTTTAGGAGACAAAGAGTAGAAATTACCATCCCAGGCATCAAACATATCGTTGATGAAGTAGTCAATGAAGGAGATTTGGGATTTGGGAATGCTACAGGTATTCCTGTCAAATACAGGCATGACCACCGGGAGGCCCTGTCTCTTCTCCTCATCCGTCTGTGCAGACAGTGGAGAGAAGGAGAGAAAGAAACAGAATGAGAGAGACAGACAGACGGACAGACTTCTCTTTCAAAATTATGTGAAAGTGTTCAGGGATGTATTTAAATATGCAGTGCTTCACATGCTTGACAAGGAGGTGATACATGTTTGAGGTAAACCAAATATGTCCAGTTACTGTCAGGAAGCACATAAATCGCAAACATTCAAAATTTGAAGTCAGCTAAATATACACATATATTTGACTGTCCCTATATGTTCCAGTTACCTGTGCAAAATATTCTTCTGAAATGCGCCCAGCCCATTCAATACACAGCTCCAATGGTCGGCAGGGATTTGAGATATCGGCACACTTAATGAGCATGCGTTTGACAAGAATGCGATTCTCAGGAGTCGTCAAAATGCCTTTGACAGATTCCTCATCCCCGCTCCCCTAGAAAAGGTTTGAAGAGTGAGAGTGAGAGAAAAAAGGAGCAACAGAGAATGAGATTTAAAAAAAAAATACAAAATCAACAGAATTAGCGTTTGTGTTGCAACAACATTACAGAGCTTTAATGAGAACAATCTGGCCCGAAAAGCGTTTCGTCTCCACTGGCCTCCCAAAGAAACTCATGTTAGTTTATTCCTCTACAGCAAATCTTTAGAAAATCACTTGGCCTGGACTGGGCTACATTCAATGTCTAAATTGAATTACATTAATTACTCTAAAGGATGAAATCCATTCAGCTCCAGTGCACATAAATGCTTTCACTGTTTGCTGGTTGGCCAGTTTGAGGAGTGGAGACATTTAAGGGAGCAAGGTAGGCAGATCCCACCATTTTCCTTAAAAAGCTCTAGGATCCTTTAAAATGGCTCTGCAGGGCATTCCACACTGGGTTGAGAAAGCTGGTACCAGCCTGTCAAATTTTCACCCTACGCATCTGTCTTTGGCGGCTGTCTCGTGGGCCACAGCTATATCCAGGCAGTGGCTCTCCCTTTAACCCAAATCCCAGTCCCTTGTGGAGGAACACAAAAGTACAGCTTTCAGTCCTTTCCAGAGCACTGTAACAGCTTGAAGGCTTTGGCTAGGTGTTCCCCAGTGCTGGGTGGACAGTGTCTGCTTAACTTGGCAGTAATTCATGTGGTGAAAGTTAACAATAACAGCACTGCAGACATACAGACCCATGGTAGACACAGATATCAAGGATCATTATGAGAAAGACTAACTATTCCAACTATGCGGCGATCCTAAGGATCTGAGCCATTTGGCTACACATACGCATTGTGAATCTGTGTTGATGCATAAACATTCTTACCCCATTCTCTTCCAAGGCTGCCAAGGGTTTATTGATGCTGTTGACAAACTTGTTGACATGCTCAAAGTGCTTGGTCATCTCGGTGGCCAGGACCATGTCGATGATGGCTTGCCGGAGTGTGCGGTACTCGTTTCTGAATAGACCAGAGGGGGGAAAACACAGGATGGGTTCAAATGTGATGAGTCTGTTATGCATTGTGGTCACGGGCCCAATGAATGGGCTGCATTGTTGAGGCTCCCCCTATCAGAGGGGATCGTTGCATTTGAAGGGCACCGGACTGGGACTGAAATCACATTTAGGTAAGACCCCTGTCAAGGACATGCAACAGCAAACAGGCACAGCATGCAGGCATAATCGTTTGGACAATCCCCTATCGAACGCCTTCCTGCTGTTTGGAGTGTTCATGAGGGTTGGTCACTATTATGAAAACAAAGCTGTGCATTTCTGGTTTCTGGCAACAAAGGTTGTCGTGCAGTGATTCAATTCAAGCTAGTTAGTCAATTAAATATCCAAGGTGAAGTTTATACATCTTATCTGTAGTAACACAACAGTGACACAACATATGGACAAAATCAAATTTTTTAAACAAAAATCGTATATCATATATGTCAACATGAAAGGGTGTTTTGACATGCAAGACACAAATGGCAGGCCGGTATCCCACCTCTCCATGTTCTTGAAGATGTTGCACTTGTCGTCCCTGATGGTGATCTGGAAGGCTAGGGCGGCGTGGTGGCTCTCCAGCACGGCCGTGTCGTTGTACAGGATGGCCAGCTCGCTCCCGGCGTTGCACAGGAAGGAGTTTGTGCGGCCCGGGTGGTCTACGTCATGCACTGTGGCGGCGATCAGGGCTGCAACCTCATCTATGGGTTCCAGGCTTTGCTGTTGACAAGGCATAGCAGAGTATGTGGAGGGAATTCTAATGACTGTCCTGTCCCAGCCTGGACAAACATGTGTGGCCCTCACCGCATCGTCTAGTCACAGCCTCATCACCTCAGGGCAAGTTGGACAGTCAAATGACCTTTAAGTGCGCCACTACTGCTTCATTTGTGCCATCAGTGGTCTGTCATGCCTGGCTACTGGTAATTCAATAAAGAGCAATATTTCGGACAAACAGTCCACAAATTCAAGTGAGAGTGCACAGCCTATTTACTGCCATCTATTGGCTAAGCTAATAGCGCAGAGCTGCCACGGGGGTTGAAAATAGAGCATTTCATAATCAGCTTACATTCCACAGCGCACATGCATAACCAGCTAATGAGGCAGAGATACATTTAGGCTAAAAGAAACCTTCCCTCTGATGACGGCAGCGGTGCTCTATGCATTAGAGTGGGCCAGCTCACCTTAACTCTCTCCTTGCAGAGGAAGTAGGCGGTGGCGTGAAGCACGTCGGCCGCGTGGCTGGAGTTGTGGTAGGAGTTGCTGGAGTGGTAGTTGGCCTCGATCACCTGCAGCCATGACCTGAGCGTGGCCTCGGGGCAGGTCAGGAACTCGCAAACGCCGAAGCGCGAGAAAATCTTTAAGCCCAAGTAGGTTAAAGGCCTGCCAAGGGAAGAGTGTCCTGTGTCAATCAGATGACCAGATGGCTCCCAATGATATTACAGAAATATTCCACATTTATGATAAAGGATTTAGGATCAAAAGGATTACTATGGACACTGGATTGTGACCTTCTGGATAAAACAATTACTCAGAAAATACAGAATACATTTTTTTTTTTTCTGGAATGACTTGAAAATATAAAACTTTTACTGGGCGTAATGAGAAACCTTCAAAAAGTGAAATTGTGGAACTGTTTGTCCATTGAACACAAAGGGTAGAAACTGTACAAACTGTACTTGCATGCAGTGATAAGTAGGCCTATGATAAGATTAAGCATGGCTTGATCACTTTCTCAAAAAGTACATCAGTGAACCGCAAATCTGTGGTCTTAAAGCAGAGAAGACAGAAAGCCACAGAAGCCTCTGGCACTTCTATGCTGTGAGCTGGAGCATACTGAAGACATGGCCTACTTCCCCACCCTCCCACCTCCCACCTCCCACCCCCATACCGCTTTATAGTGGCTGCCTCTAGGTTGAAGATGTCAAAGTCCCATGAGTCTTCATTTTCCATGGTCTGGGCCACCCGAGGGGGGATGTCGTTGAGTGAGAGCGGCGTGGTCAGGTGACTGGGGATGTGGTGGGGCTCTGAGGACACAGAGAGGCATGTCAGTTAGCATCAAGAGCACAAGCTTGGGAACAGGCAGCTGGAAATGGATTAGCCTGGAAGCTAAACATGACGCAGGATGGGACAACTGGAAGAGCACAGAGACCCCCCACTGTGATCACGCCGCTACTGAAGGCTGCACCGCAGACATTCTACCTCGTCTTAGAGCACGACATTAAAAACACCAGCTTAGGCTGCACTCACGTTTCGTTGAAAATATGTATTCATTTCCGGATAGTCTTCGTAAGCCATCCTAAAAAAAAGAAAATCACAGTCAGACAAAAGACACTCACTTTAGGAATTATGACATTGAAATATTAAAATAAGGACACAGCGTGGTCTTTGCACTGATGTCAAATGTGCAACTAATATCCTGCATAATGTATGATAAATAGCAGAGCCGTGAATGGTGACAGAATGGAGTGCATAGCATTGCACTGGTGATTGCTGTGTAAACATGTGAAAACGCACAAACAAACTCAAACCCGTCCTCACAGTCTCCCATGGGGCAGCAGGCCTCAGCTCTGCCCCTCGTGCCTCTGTGTGTGTGTGTGTGTGTGTGTGTGTGTGTGTGTGTGTGTGTGTGTGTGTGTGTGTGTCTGAACGACTGGAGTGAATGTTTACCTCAGGAGTGAGAAAGGAAAACGAGCAAGGCTCATCTTTGACCTGCACATTGTCTGATCACGCATCAGCTTCAGTACACACGCATGCTATTTTAAGCCCTTCTCTCTGCAACACGGACTCAGAGGCAACCCAGAAACAGAAAACCTACTTTGAACACGTGTCATGTCTGCCAAGAGCTCAGACAAGAAATACCTACAACAATATTATTTACGAAGCCCACGGAAGAAAAAAAAAAAAAAAAGAGTGACACTGCAACGCCAACATTTAACAAGATACTGATCAAGAATTTGAGCGTAATTTCCTCTGGAGTGTTCTACCGAGAGGGAGGCAAAACACAGGCAGGCCGCTAGCCAGGCTTCTGCTGTGTGGCAGAGAGTAGGCATGTGAGCGCAAGTCATGGCTCTTCATCTAATCCTCCAAGAACAGGATGTTTCCAGGCCACTCGGACTGAGAGGAAAAGTTCATTGGAGAGGGTGTTGTGGAGCCGAGCGAAGCGGCCAGCTTTTCCTCTGCAGCCTACAGGAGCACAAAGGAGGACAATCTAACACTTCCTCTGGGCCACGGCCAAGACTGCCAACTTGGCACTCTCTCTCTCTCCCTCTCTCTCTCTCGATCCCCCTCGCTCTCTCTCTCCCTCTGCCACTCTCCCTCTCTCTCTCCCCATCACTCTCTCTGCTCAACCAGGCTTGACTGCAGTTCACACACATAAACACACACACACACATACATACATGCATACACATACTCACACACACACACACGGACAGTCCTCCAAACATTGCATTCTTGTCTCTCATCAAGATTTGAAACAGCCAATAGAGAAGTGTATAATACAGCTCCTCAGACTATGCTGATTTAGTTTAATAATAAATAAATCAACAATAATGTCCCCTAATAATTTTTTTTAAATTTAAAAAGCACTTGGTAGGGAGACGAGTACCACGACTACTCCAACTTCTCAGAGACTATCACCCCGCATTTAGAACATAATTTCTCCTTTAATGTTCTCTCCTTGGAAGTCACCAGCACGAGTCCAATTCATAGGGGGAATATGACACTACAGCGGGCATGGGGCCGTCTGTTGTAATTCATGAATAATTAAATAAGGCCTGTAATGTTTCAATCATACAGTAATCACATTTCAGAGAAGCATTTAATTAAATCAATCACTGGCTTCCCAGAAATTACTCCATTTCACCAGTGGTCTGACTCGCTGCCACGCAATGGTCTATGAACATCCGTGGTTCCCTTTTAGAGGCGACTTTATAAAGGCTCAGCCGCCTCCATGCTGTCCCTCTCGGTGTTCAAAGGCAATACTAAACATACAACATCAAAGACTGGGATAGGACAATTCTATAAATAACTTTTGTATTCATTATATTCCATTCTGTGCCCCATCCAATGCTAAAAGTTCTGTGATCAAATGAAATGACAAATCTGTGCAGGAAAAGAACTCCCCTACACACACACGCCTCTATATATCTGGTGCATATAACAGCTAATATACTGGGCTTTAACTCTTGGGCCTGTGGCTGAGCTTTGGACACCAACCGTCATCAAGCCCCCGACAAGGTCGTTGGTGTGGGGGTCCTCCTCCTTGGTGCCCAGCTGCGGGGAGTAGAGCTCGGTGGTTCTCAGGATCTCGAGCACACGGTCCAGGGCCTCTGCCACAGGCATGGGACTGCTCTCTTGCGCTGCGTTGATGATGTTTATCACCTGGGTGTGAACAGACACACAGGAGACCACCTCAGCACTGGGGAGCGAGCACCACGGCAGACAGCGGGACAATGGGATGGGGGGTGGGGATGGAGAGTGGGGGAGCAGGCGCTACAGTACCTTCGTTATTGGCGCTTCTATGGTCATGGAGTGGATCCTGGCCATAGAGGAGTGCCTTCTCTGCGAGCTTCCTGTGACAGATAAAACAAACACGCACGTTGGGCTTGAGTCGCTCCCTGAGATGGGTCGGCTCAGATTCCCTGAGGTTCAAGGAGAGCCTGTGTGTGCGTGTGTGTGTGTGTGCGCGTCTCTGTGCGTGTGTGTGCGCGTCTGTGTGCGTGTGTGTGCGCGTCTGTGTGCGCGTCTCTGTGTGTGTGTGCGCGTCTGTGTGCGTGTGTGTGTGCGTCTCACCGTCGCTTCCTCGTGATGTAGTGGAGCGGACATCCAGGGAGCCTTTCCTCCTGTCCTTGTGTTTGCAGGACTGGATATCTGAGAAAAAGACAACACCACTGAGCCCCACACACATCCACTATGTAGGTCACTTCAGCAGAGGGCTCTGGGGATATATATACATTATGGATGGGGCTTAACTCCTTTTCAAATGTCAACTGTCCTTTTGTGGACTTTTTTTGTTCAAACTTTCCTTTAGTAGCCATACATTTTGAATATTTGAATACTTTCTGCTCAATAGCTCCACAGTAATAGTTACCACTCGAGTGGGGATGTAAAAAAATCCGTATCTGCTCTATTGTACTGTTTTGAAAAAAAAATGACAGCTTGTCTTACCTGTCTGAGATTCAGCTTGTACACGATCACTGGACTTCTCAGTCTTAAAAGGCAAATGGGAAACATTAACAAAACTCTCAAATGAAACATAAAATAGTCCAGGCCTTTGCATGTGAATCATTCTGCTTTTTGTGCATCTATGAATAGCTCCTTACCTTATTATTATCATTTAAAGGCCTGTTAATAGACACATAGTGTCGAATTTTTCTGAAAAGTGAAGAGAGACATCATGAAAATGTGAGACCTAAAGAGAATCTGCCTTAATCCCTAAAGAGAGACAGGCCAGGTAATTGAGTTTAAAAAGGGAATGAAATTAATGAAAACTGCACACTCACCCTCCCTGTCCAATAACAGGTGTAATTTTCACATTTTGTTGGACACTGTCTCCATTCTTTTTTTTGGCATAATAAATCCCTTGCCACTCCTGAAAGATAAATATAACATAACATAAAAAAAACATATAGGCATACTGCCTATATTCAGTGATTTCATCCAACAGAAACAAACACAAGCCATTTTACAGAGCTCTTATTTTACAGCATGACATGAACTATTATAAGACAAGAAGCCAAATCTGCATAAGCAATAAACTGAATCTGCAATCAGGTTCTGGCATAGAACATACACACACATTTTCTGCTTTTGCACTTTGAAGCACTGGACCAATAAAAGAAGAAAACTCAAATGAAATGATTGTAAGAAAAAGAATGCATTTGTGAAATATATCAAAGCGGTCAGCAACCCCCCCCCCCCCCCCAAAAAAGGGGGGGGGGGGGCAGAGCCAGAGCTGTGTCCAGTCGAGTCCTTTCATGTCTGCCGCCCCTCGTCTGCTCAGCCTGGTTCAAAAGCACCTTCCCACTGGTACCCTGAGTGTGGATGACCTTCGTCCCCTCTGAAGTAAGCGTTCGCCGCATAGCCAGCCCCTACTGATCTGGCCCTTTCAAAAATAAATAAATAAATAAATACGGGCCCTTTGTGTCTGATGCCTTGGGGCGCCGTGAGTGACGGGCAGGTATTCAGGCTGGTGCCTCAGCACCGAGGGAGGCTCAGGCTCTTCAGGTCTACGACCAGGAGCCTTCCCTGCAGTCTGCGAGGTGCTGAGCGTCCTAATCTTAACTGGGGCAGAGGTGCCTCATATAGACACACATCATTATGAACACCTCCTCTCAGCACATCCTGGGATTTCAATTGCACTTGGATGACCTGACACAGTACTTGATCTGATGTTCGGAAAAAAAATACGTATAGATATGCTGTACTCACCTTTCCTTTCCGTATGCAAGAATTTATCGTTTCAAGGAGATCAGGCTTATTCTTCTCGCTTTTAGGCACTTCTATGATTTCCTTCCCTATGAGTTCGCCTTTCTGGTATCCCATGATCGACTCATATGCAGGGTTTACATACTGTAGAAAGACAGGAAGGGATGGTATCAATGTTCACAAAATGAAGGCCTCAAAGAACCTAGGAAATTCCATACCACAAACACCAACACAATCCTAAAATAGCTCAACAGAATACATTATTGTATACACATAGGAGCCTGCATATCTCTTAAAGAGATATGCTTAAAGAACTGAGATGGTGACATAAGTGATCCAATTGTTTAAACCGGGCGTGGCAACTGGGTTTCAGAAATAACAACAGCAAAAACAACAACAACATCTACAATGGCACATAATATCAACAGCATCAGGTGATGTATTGATAACACAGAACAGAGTGTGGTCCTTGATTTCAGCAAGGCCCTAGAGCTTTGCCAAAACAATGCGTTTTCAGTACCGTTAGCAAATTCGTCACTCATCCCAGCCCTCCGTGGCCAACACAAATGCTCCTTTTATATGAAAAAAGAACATGATAAAAATACATCAACCGCCCCGTGACAAAAGAAGCCATTCAACCAAGGGAGAAGACAGATATCATCGTTGATATCATCAGTCACAAGACTTTCTAAGCAAGCCTCTAAATAAGGGGTGAAGACTATCACACACTATCACACTATCCTATGGGTAAGCAGAGAGACACACACACACACACACACACACACACACACACACACTACAGGAGAGCTCTGTTGAGCGCCTTCACTTAAATGGCCGCACTACGGAATGCCAAGATAATGACCAGTCCTTTTGGTGTGACTGAGTTCCATTGAGGAAAAGAGCAGGATTCTCTCCAAACGAACCTGAATCACTTGATCTTCACTTGTGATCTCAATGGCCTCTTGACTCTGCTCCAGTGCAGTGAAAATAGCATTGCAGGCTCTGGGAAAGGGAAACATGGACATTGACACAAATAAATATATGGGTGATTTCGATGTAAGATGGTGTGAAGTGTTAAGTTACAGAGAGCATTTAGCTCTTGTTTTCAGGCCTAAAAACAAATGTATCAATTTATCTTCCTGACTTTCCTTACTGTTGACCCAATTAGAGAGGCAGAAATTATTAGCAGTAATGCAGTGTGTACAACATTATTAAAATTACATCTTAGATTTGTACACTGTAGATAAAACTACAGTTTGTTACAGTATTCTCCATTACTATGTACTTGTACTACAGATGAAAAGATGTTTATGTTAAAAAAGAGAAAAGAACCCCTTTTCAGGAAGAACCAAATCAAGCCGGAACACACCCGCATACACAACCACGCTCCTTAGGCCACAGAACCAGTTTAGCACCTGCAGTCCACAGGTAGAGCATCTGGCTAGCTCCATTCACTTCTTTTAAAACACCAGGCCGCATAAAATCACAGGTGAAACCTCCCTCTAACAACAGTTATAGTTGAAACTCCAACCGTTTATGAACAAATTAGCTTTTTCTGTGAGTGTGTTGTTTGGGGGAACTTGTGTGCCTTGGTGAGGCTCTTTAAGAGGCCAGTGAGTGCTAACGGAGAGCTCACCTTAGCTTGAACTGGGCCCGCACTTCTCCATGCTCCAGCTGGATAAGCTCATTGTAGCAGGCCATCATGTTGGCATTCTCCACATACCGCTAATGGGAATGAACACACACACACACACACACACACACACACACACACACACACACACACACACACACACACACACACACACACACACACACACACACACACACACACACACACACACACACACACACACACACACACACAAAATGTGGTCCAACACAAACATTAACAATTGTAATTGCTTGACAATCTGGCATTTTCACTACATGCCAAACAAGTGTTTTAGTGTTATATAGTAATGTCGCAAATATGTCTACGTCAATCAAGGGTTAAGTACTGACGCAAGCGACGGGCACGTAAACGTGATTTATGCATTTTTTCCCTTCGCCGGTGAATAGCTCAAACAAAGGATTACATCAGGTTTATATTGCACAATTGGTCAGGTTTGTCGAGTGCATGCCGCAGTTCAGCAACAGCCAATATGTTAAGCACTTGTGAAAAGACTCGGTTTAGAGGTGGCGTTATACTATAACTATAATCCATGTAGATGCAATGGAAATTATGAATCTAGTTCTAAATTAATCCAAAAAGTAGGATGGCAGAGATTTGTGTTAATGTCCTATTAATCTGCTGATATGACACAAAGGAAAGGGGCCATGAGGGAACACTTTACAATTAGAGCTTTTGCAACGATTATTCAACTCTGTGACGTAATCATGATGTGAGTGCAGGCAAACGAAACAGTCAAGTTGACACACCACAGTCGTGACAAATACGGCAAAATACTGCATGTTTCAAAACTCTCACAAATATCTTTGTTTAAAATGTAGCTCTATGGATTCTGAATATCATTGTAGTGACAGATCAAAGCCTTACTCACTCTGTTAAATCCTGCCGCTATCAGAGACATCACAGTGGCTTCTTCACGGTCCGGCCTTTAAATGACAGTTAAGAAAAGCCATCAGGAAAGAAAGAACCAGCCAGTCTCACACAAAACTCTCCGCAGTTGGCTAAACTGGCATAACAGTGAGTGTGAATCGTGCAGCTAGGTTAAGACACACACACTGCTCTTAATTAGTCAGCTGTAATGACTATCATACAGTCTTAAAGTCATGGAATTACAAAAACTGTTTGCAGATTAACAAGTGAAGACAAATGCACCTCTTCAGCACGACAGATTAAAATACACAACCGTATACTTACCTTTTCACAACAGCAACAATCACAGTGTTTTCTGATGAGTTCACCGCTCTAATTGACCTGTATTTAAACAGAGAGAGCTATTTAGCATGTGCTCCACTGGTCAGCGTGGTGGCATCAAATCAATGTTGGTTTAGTTATTCATGGTCCGATTCTCAGAGGCAGATCCCAGTTGTGCAGCTCACTGTAAATAAATACGCTTTTGAAAGAATGCACTGTACATGGGCAGTCATCAGCTAGCAGTTAGCTCAAGCCTTTCACCATAAAGCCTCTTTGGTTCTTTCTCGGGCAGCACTGCGTGTACACTGAGAGTATAGATTGGCCAAAATGAATAGGGTTAACATACAGGGAAGGCAAGCTAAATGAATGTTTATAAAGGTGTTTTGGTTTAGGCCTGAGCTAAAGATAGCATGGAGGGGGGTGTGCATTTCTCATTTGAACGGGACATGACTTCACCAGCACCTGACAGAATTTAAGCTGGAGAAATCCCGGGTTTGCCTATGCAGGGAAATCCAGAAGGCGAGACTTCTGTTGGTTGTATCTCCCGAGATGTTTCTTACTGAACAAAACAGTAACGATTCTCTCTCTTCATTACATATTTACTGCAACTGAAACTGCTGGGCTACTCAGACTCATGGGTGAAAAGAAAACTTTAAATCTTATACTGACGTTGAATTGCATAATGACCCTTACAAAAGAATATATATATATTTCACAGTAGTTAAGGTCAGTCCTTGTACTGAGAAGGCAAGATAAAAAAAAAAAACATATTGGAAATAAATCAATGTAGTGTACTTGCACATATCGCACATTTTGTAGACCAATGGTTTTAGCCATGTGAAAGTTTTTGTCATGTTCAGAGAATTGTTCTTATTCTTTTAAAATTAATTCACCTAATTATTTTTAATGGATTTCCAACCATCCATTTGACTGGGTCAGTATTACAATTCACTGGTCAGGAGAAAGTGATGACCAGTGAATTGTAATACTGACCCAGTCAAATGGATGGTTGAAAATCATTAAAAATAATTAGGTGAATTAATTTAAAAAGAATAAGAACAATTCTCTCAACAAACAACCCTTTTGAGACTTGCTCTCTTCACCTGAAATTACAAACCTCAAAACATGGTGTAATGAGTAATCCTGACCAGTGGCTTCTAATACGGAGAATTATATTGTTTACTAATGATACAAATACAATATAAGAAATGTGACATTTCAATGACACTGAGATAACAGCTTGAAATCTGGGTCATGTAATACGAAACATAATTCAAAATCACAAGGACAAAACAAGAATCTTCAAAAGAGGGGACCTACCGACATAGTGCTTCTGCATCAAAGTATCTGGAATGTCTGTGATCGATGATAATGAGGTCATGATGCTTTTCTCGGAAGCACTCGAGTGCAGATTCAGGAGTTCGGGCTATGCTGCACTTGAAGTTGGCTTTCTCACAGGCCCAACAGAAGCCATTGCTCTGGCTGTCTTCTTTGGCAAACACTAAAAGTACCTATTGAGAAAAGCAGACAAAAAAAAAAAGTCACCTTTTTCACACAGCAACCACCGCTTTTTGAAGATCATTCGATTCAACTAAAATGAACTAACATACTACACTTCTTATGGTTATGAAACAATGTTAATTCTGAAAGAAGGACTGCATAGCTCACAAGGACAACAGTTAAGTAAACAGGGCATGATCAGTAGGGCTGGGTGGTATATAGAAAATATCTATATATTTTATATAGGAAATTACCATATTGGTTATATCGAATATGAGTAATATAGGCTAAGCAGGTTACCCCCTGCGTGCGTTTTAAACTGACTGCATTTTAACAGGGACAGTAAAGACAACAGCAATCTGACAAATTATAGTCACTAAAATTATAGTGTGTTAAGTTATAGTAAACGTCAGATTGTGGTGATTCAAGATGACAACTTACATTTTAAAAAGCAAATTGGCTCACTAATTTAGCTAGCAAACAACTGCTAGTTAGCTAGCATAGCAAGCTAGCTGCCATCACTAACGTCTAGTCTGTGTGTAAATATCTGCTCATACACTTCAGTCAGATAGCTTAATGCATCATCAATTTTACAAGGTGAGCAGAAGCTTACAAAAGACGGTCTGATAACTACATTTATTACTCAACAACCCGTTTGCTTAGGGTTTTTACTGGCGTTGTGTTCTGAAACATTACAAAAAGGGGTTTCCTGAAAGATTGTTGGAGAAAATTCATCACTCATTCATCTAACTTCTGGACTACACTACCAACAACAACCATATACTGGAACACCTGTAGCCCAACATACAAGACATTGTCGCTACAGGATGGTAGTCCTTTGGGGGATCGTAGTCCCTCACATTGCGCATGCTCAGACACAAACGGTTTACGGCATAAGGCTCAACATCAACATATCTGGCTTGTCTTAACGCATAATGTAGGTTTATTTAACGTAATATTTAATAATGTTGTAAACGGTTTAAACGTCAACATATGGGGCTTGTCTTAACGCATAATGTGGGTATATTTAATGTTATATTTAATTATGTTGTAAACGGCTAACAGCATAAGGCTCTACGTCAACATATGAAACGAAACTGGGGAGAGACTTTTTGATCCTCCACCTCATCTGTTTTGTCCACTGTGACATCTTCTTTTTTTTTTTTTTAATAAATGGTCATGTTTTCAAAAAACTGGCTTTCGTTGCTTTTCTCCATGATTGAAAACGGATCTGTCGTTGTGACGCATGCGCGCGCGGCTTCGCTGTCGACAGCGGGGGGGGGGGGGGGGGGGGGGGCGTTGGAGTGGGGCGGGTCGTAACTGTGAATGAGGAGTCTCGATCAACAAATGATCATGAGACTGACTCACACTCATTGGCGGAGAGGTCCCAAAAGATATAGAGATATAGAAAGATATAGAGAGGTCCCAAAAGATCGACTCTATGCAGCATTGGCCTAGATGGCATGTGGAGCCATTTCCAACCCATGAAAGGCAGATTCTTAAAAACGAATCAATATTAGCACCAGCATGGATGTGTTTCATCACAATACAGTCATATCATTTAGTTTACAGCCCAAATACACCTTTAAGTGTACAGTCCCTCTCCCTGATGCTGTATGCGCAATTTGTTTAAATTTTCTATTTCAGCTGACAGCAACTATTTAGATATAGGACAGTATGATGTGTTAACTTATTTGATATTGCAAATAAATACAGATACTTAAACATTATACTACGTCAAGTTTTTCAATTATATCGTATATCATCATTTATCCTCAGCATATGGAGATATGCGTGTTTTTTAGCCATATCGCCCAGCCTTAACGAGCAGTCACGGAACCATCAGTCACACCGCATGTCTGGAGATTGACTGTGGCTGCTTTTCTGCCGCGCGTCACGTCTCGTGCGTCAGTCGCTCTTTAGTCCGGCACTGTGATTTACACTGTTGGTCACACTGGCATCAGCTTCCCTCCACTGAACCACCGAGGCTGGGCAACAAGGTGCTGCAGCCCCAGGCCAAATCAGCCATTTAGAGCACAGGGCCTGCCAAAGGCATTTTAATGTAACTCCTGTGCTTGCGTAAATAAGAGCCAAGCACTGAGGCCCCCCTCTAGAATTTGCAACACTAAGACCAAATCCATGAGTCATTCATACTCTCACAGATGTCATCTTGAATCGGGGCAACAGCGCAGACAGTGAACATTAAGAATGAGCAGTTTGTTCAGTAGAATATAGTTGTTTTCCTCTCCGTCTTTTTTTCCACGTGCAATACAACAGCCAGAAAAGGTACAAAAGAAAAGCTGTGTTCGGAACAACCCCTACAGACAGACCCTCTGGGGTTAAGTTTTGTGGGGGGATAATTATGGTTTGAATTCTCCTGAAAGTGTCAGCCCTTCTTTTTTCCCGAAAGCATTACCTCATCGACCGATCACAGCCCAGTAAAGGCATCTGGACTTCTGCGGGCTAACAGAAACCATGAACCTAAAGCTCTCGGAGATACTGATAGGACTAGCACACAGTAGAAATACACAAGTCACTCACACAAGTATGTGCAGTGCTAGTTCAGAATTATGTCAGAATTCCACATTGACATGCTGTTGAAGTCCACATTCTTGCTGACCGTGAACATCCCAGTAACATTGAGCCAAGAAGTATGTTCCATTTTCACTGGAGTTGAGACCCAGATTGTCTCATATATACGCACAACATAAGGGACTAAAGTATCCATGGAAAATGAAGTAAGGACTGAGAGTTGAATGAAAACACCAGAAATTACTAAAAAGAGCTTGGGAAACATAAGCAGGAGGAGAGGACACTTTGCAGTTTGATGAGGTAATTTTACACAAGAGGATTACTTTGGCAGTTTGAAACTGAATGTCTAGAAAACATCATTGTTAAAAACATTCAGCCAAGTCCCGTGAGCAAGGAAGGAATGGCAGGATCAGCTGTGAGTCCAAAGTGACAAAAACAGGAAAGGGAAATCTCTCTGTTTCATTTTCCTACTGTGATTAAACTGAAAAGCATCAATGCAAAACTGACAGGTATTGTTAAATATTATACCTCAAGCAAGAGCCTTCACTTCTTACTTGGGATGGGAGCTTATGAAATAAAAGAGTCAAAAGTCATGAAAGCGCCAGTGAAGTGGGTGATTCAGTCGCAAGCAAGCAACATAACACTATATGAACGTAATCAAATCTTTAGATCTTTTGATAAAGATCTTTATCAAAATGATCAAAGCCTAAAGATCAGTTATATTCCTGATTTGTACTGGTGCAGCAACATGTAATAACATGAACCAAACATAACCCATTTTCTGCACAGAACTAAAACAAACCACCCCATGAATGAGAACATCACTTCCTTGCACACTGTCAATCCTTTAGCACACGTAACAAAGGAAAAAAGGCCAAGTGCTGCTCTGCCTTCTTATAATGAACCATTCAATGTCTGAGACTGCCAGTGGATCCAAGGGCTTTCTGTGTCCCCCTCGTATGAGATGGATTGTCTCTTATGGTATGCTCATTGTTGCAAACGGGCAACACCGTTGCCATGGTAACCTAAGGGTATGGCGTTCACAATCCTCCCATTAACACATCGCTCTTTTGGGCACTGAATGAAGAATTGTTGCCTATTGTCTTCAAGCTATCGGAGTGATAGTCTGCTCAATGAGGTCGCATCCAGATGTGTACGCGCTGAAGTGACACTGCAAATAATCCATAAAGGCAGCTCTTGTTTTACACACAGTAGACACAAACTGTATTTTGGCAAGAACATTCCGGTTCTCTAAGAATGACCTCAACCCATTGCTCCACTGCAGAAAAACAAATGCTTAGTTGTTGCACTTAGGAGGAAGATGCCCTTTGGGGTACTTATTTGTTCATTACGTTTTAAAAGCAGAGAGAATGCTTGACATTAGGCCTACCTGAAGCTGATCTTCGTATAACTTCATTGGTCCAAACTGCACCTCTGTTAATGTGGTCTGAAAGAGAAATTGAACAAAACAATCAGAACAATGTACAATCATTTCCTTCATTTGAAGTTAATAAAGATAAAGATGACATGCACTGTATAAAGACAACAATTCACCATACCATTCAAAAACTTTATAACAATGGGATATCACATAGATTGATGACGAAATATTTGATCTGCTTCAGATACAGTTAGTGTGTGTAGGGGGACACCTTAGATCCAAGCTGAATGGATAATCTTGACATACACTGATAAGAAAACACGTTTGCTTCTGTGAAGAATGGAACTCTGAACAAAGCAAATTCAAACTTTCTTCCAAACGAGAGGAGAGTTCTCTCTGCAAATAATTTAGCTTCCTTCCTCCTAATGGAGCTCCACACAGGGGTTAGTATCTATGGCAACCAAGCCCTCTACGGACAGCCACCCCTCCAGAATTCCTCTTCTCAGTAAACAATCTGTGCACGTGAGACGCGCACCAAGTGGAATTTGAAATTAAAGGCCGATTTGAAATCACTTCTTGCAAAAAAAAAAAGAAAAAGTAAGCCCTTTTAACAAGCTGCTTAGCCCAATTGTAATCCTGCCATGCCATGTCAACAGGCCCAGCTACTGTGGAAGGGTAATAAAGAGGCGATTTTGTTGTGCTTAGAGAAGTTGGGTCATCCACAAAGCCATCCTTCAGAAACAGTTTTAGCCGCCAAACTGCTGTAGTGGGACTGTATTGTGATTGTACCTCATTGCTTACAAAATAATAAATCATAAAGTTGCCAAATAATAGATGATCAAGTATGATGATTGAGAGTCAGTTGCATGAATGTGTGAAATGGACATGTGATGTATTGTATACTCATTGAAAGCTAACTATACATGCAATAATGTCATTTGAAATATACCAAAGAAAATGAAATACTTCGCTTTTTCTGTATCAAGGCTAGCAACATTTTGGATTGTATGTGTGGGCTTATTTTGGTGTGTGTCGCTTCGTTTATTTATGAATCCAGCATTGCTGCTATGGTCAAAAATGTGATGTATTGAATTTTGCCGCAGGCCAAGCCAAGCAGAACGGGGTGCTCTGGTTGAGTGGAGTGATTTTTCCTGCTTAATTGATGCTGACAGAGGCAGTGAAACTTGGAAGTTATGTTGCATAACAGACACAGCCTACCATGCTAATGCCATACCAGCACTACACCAAACTGGGCACAGATCACAAAACATACGTCAGCCTCCAAATGCCAATGGTTGTGCCACACAGAACAGAGCCCAGGGTCCATGACTATGCTCACGCAGCCTTTCCTTTCCTCATATACAGTGCAGAGTCAGTCACTCTTTCATGGGCACACACACACACACCCACACACACACACACACACACACACACACACACACACGCGCTCATGTAAACGGACACAGGCAGCAACATCTTGACCTAATTTACAACGGTCTCGCGATGAGCTAACAGTAACTGACGGGACCGCTGCTGTTAGTGTTAACCCTAGACAGGCCTTTTCAATGGAAAATATACAGTACGCAGGGTCTTCATGTTGCATTCTTACCGTGCAGTACTGTAACACAGGCCCCCACTGCAATTTGAAGTCACTGAGTCCAGCGCCAGCCATCTGTGCAACACTCGATCGAATGATGACAGAATTACGAGGAGACATCCAAAGGTTGCATGTTTGGATCAAATCTAGACCAAATGTACACTTGCGTGCATTCAATCATCTGGAGTCGTCGTGCAGCAGCAGCAAGAGGGCAAAACCATCAGAGAACCTACCAGGCCTACAAATCAACACGAGGCAATGGCTCACAATGTAACATTTTCACACTGTATGTTCCTGTTTGGCCCACATCTCATCCAGTGACATGTGTATGTACATGGCTGTGTCCATAAAGTAAGCACTCAGTCCAGAACACATAAACAAAAGGAGAAATGTTCAGAGTGCTGGCAACACTTCCAGCAGCCCTGACTGCTAACAGCACGCTGCTCACCTAACTCTCCCAAACGCTTTTCCACGACTGTGTGACGTGCCAGCCCTGCTCATTCTGGTGACAAATGGGGGACTTGCATGCAGTGTGGTTGGATGCAGATGGCAGAGTTCAGCTCCATACACCTACTGTATTTACTTAGTAATGCTGCCTTTAACCCTGCATCCTGTCTACTGGGTGCATCCGGTCCTATGGATCTCCTCGCCACAAAAGCCCTTCATATAAACTGGGAGAGTGGCTTTCCACCAAAGTGAAAAACAGGAAATTGGATGACATTGTTCAGTGAGCAGACGTCAGCAGAGACAGATATAAAAGGGTAAACAGTTTCCTCGTCGTGGCAGAGGGAGCGGCACGTTTGGAATCTTGGGACGTCTGCCGCTGCTCTCTCCTGCGCGGGGCCGCGTGGACTAACCCCTGTTGGGTGGAGGGGACATGCATGGCTGGGCGCAAAATGCCAATCACCTGCAGGCTGGCTGGCACACTGCTCTTGTGTATTGACGTATGCTGGTATGTGTTAGAAAGGGAGGAGCGCCCCGCATTGGCCCCGTTTAAGGCAGCCAGCAAATTATTCTCGGATTTTTTATTGTTCAGTGGTTTTTGTGAAATTCTGGCGTGCAGTTCCACAGCCCAGAGTAATTTAGCTTTAAATGAGATGCATCTATGGGCAAATTGAACAGCCTCAGCTGGACAAAGCATACGCACTGGATGTGAACGGACATGAATCAGTATTCAGCTGTTTGTTTTTCCTTGTTGGGAGAAGCACAAGGGGAAAGTCACATGTATGTAATGAGGACACAGCTAATGAATAAATGGACAGTTTTGACTTTGCCACCAATGTTGACCAATATCAAGTTCCAAATAAGGGCAACAACTATCAGGACACAAAAGATCTTTGATGTGAACAGAGCGGTTTATTTGAAGAAATGAATGAAATCTAGTATTTGCATGACTAAGGCATACGAGCACCTCTTGCCCTAAAGAAGCACTGTAGATAACGCCATTCTGATCACATTAGCTCAGAGACTAAGGCGAGGCAGTCCTGATTGCCAGCTCACACACTAAGGCTTCCGGAGTGCCCTGGAAGGATCAAACGTCACAGAACCCAATGCCCTACCTAAAACCCCCAACATGCACACTCAACAGAAGAGCGGGCTAGACAATACCCTGTAATCCTTACAGAACTGCAATCACACTAGTCAGTCTAGTATGCACTAGTGCAGATCATGAAACCCCAACCAACACTGACATGTTTCAGCTGACCATCTGAGAGCTACAAATAACAGTACACTGCAGCAGCAATATGGCATGAAATCATTGGGTGATGTACGTGCCCTACGTCTAGATGCATTATGTACACTGACCAAGTATGTCGCCATTGGAGCAGAAGACTTTAGGTGAGTCACTGCTTTCGTAAGTAGGCCACCATGGATTGGTGTCCTAAATACTGCAGAAAATGTCAACCCGACAACTGCTATACAGTCAACATTAAGCAGTGAGGGCATTATAAAGGGAAAGGGCAGCAAAGTAAATGTTTCTGCCATGCCTTCTCACTCAAACCAACGTCCTTTGCTAATATAACAGAGTTTAGGTCATGTGATATGACTCAATAAAAGAGACTATTGTATGCTAAAGAATGGTTTTATGGGAGCATAAACGGCATTGGCTAAACAAAGATTCATAAGTGAAGAACTGCTGTAATAATTGACTGTTGACACATTTACACAAAGCATGGATTAGCTGTAGCACAGAGTTGTAGACTTTCTATTGAGAACACAGTCTGGTCCAGGATGACCTAATCCTTATCCAGGATAACACCCTAACGCATTCTTACAAAAGCACTTTCATCATTCCCTTGCATGCAAGACTCACCAGCACCTGGCTTCTTAATAAACTATGCAGAAAAAGAAATGCAGGGGCAGTAAATGTGTTTACACTATATTATGTAAAGAAAAAGTCTTCATTCACACAGATTCACTCCTCGCATTTCGAGTTCTCATTTTCAGTTCCCAGAGCCATTTCCAGATATGGAGGATTGTTTTAAAATGGCAGAAGCGCTGGCTTTTGTTTTATCATGTGCTCAGTTACAGTACGCTAAGCTCACAGCAAGAACACTCTGACCCCAAATCTGTCTGACAGTTTATCTTTCACTTCACAAGATAAAGCATTGGCCTACGCAAACATATTGTGTTGATGCTCATTACACAGTCAGCAGACACTACATCATTCCAAGACATGGGCTCAAAATGTCTACGGAGTTGTGATTTGTGTTTGAACCTATACCGATACCTATAAAACAGCCTCATTACGTGATGCAAAGATGTTCATAAACAAGTGAGCCTTAGCCACCAGAGAAGATTGCTAAAATGGCACTTAGCCACTAAATGATTATACTGTGTCCCCCAGAAGAATCTTTCTTGGATGCGTGTCCTACTAACACATGAAGAGCTACATAGTGGAATACTTGTTATGGTAAATCTCATCCTTTCAACTTATTTTAAATAAGAGCCACTCCCCATCATTTCACTGCTTCTGGACAAAACGAAAGTTTTTACTTAGTACCGTCCATTTTCTATAGGCATTTTCATTATATGAGCCCTGAATTCTACAACATGACATTCAAAATTAGATACCTAGTTTCTAAAAGCTTTAGGAAGCATTGCATTCGCAAAACAAATTTAGACTTTTTACAAATGACAACATTTGTCAGACATATAACTTAATTCACACATCAAGCCAACCAAATAGAATAGATGGTTCCCGACACTGTCATTGACAGTGTGACACTCAACTCACACTGCTGAAAATGAATGACATAATAGCGTGAGGGGTAAGCCACCTTAAGGAACACTGGGTCAGGTGACTGGGATTACACAACACTCTCTCCAACAAGCCTGCTTCAGCTAAGGGGGTAAACTACACAGACATAACACTGTCACAAAGCCAGCTAAACTCAGACCACAACATGAGCCAGCTCTCTCTGATGCTGTGGCCACTTCATCACAGCCTGTGTCTTCAACCCTTATGTCCATCTGCAGTTTCAAGGAATATAACTGTAGAGGTAGAATGAAGTGTAACTAACAGTTAAAACAAATAGATTGTATGGCAAATTATATAAGAAAGTGGGAATGGTATAAGGTTATGTGTGAACTACAAATTACCATCAGTCGCTACTAGTATTTGTTAGGATGTACAGATGGATTAACAGTAAAACAACTTTAAACATATTTTTGCTATTTATGCGGCATCATGCATATCAACTACCACAAGACCAACACACTTAAATTCATTACATTATTTGGAAACAAATCCTTTGGATGCCCCACTCGTTCTTTCGTGGTCTTCTTCAAGGTATTTTTGGCCTTATCCAGATTATGCATCAATCCGCCCTAATACCAGGCCAAGCCTAAGCTTCCCCGCACAGAGTTCAGGGAAAACCGTGCACTCCAAGCACCACCACTTTCAAAGAAGAGTTGGCTTGCGTGCACAAACAGGGCTACACATGAGTATGCCTGCGACTATGCCTACACAAAGACTGCTACACCACCCAAAGCAGACCAAGATGAGGGGGAAAACAGGCCATTAAAACCGAATGTGCCTATGGAGTCATATGGGGAATGACACATCAGAGGGATGGTGGTCAACTTGTAAAGACAAACTCTGCAAAATATAGTTTCATTTCATGTGGGTTTGTAATGACCAATAACAATGTTTGTAATTAATAACAATGGGTAAGCAAAGACAGCCTCTAATGGTTGCGTACAAGCCAACTCAACCAGTGAAGGACCTGAATAATAAGATCTATATAAGACCTATACATGAGATGTATTCATTCTAAATGACCACATGCTTCCTGGAATTTTCAAACATGATACCACAGACTCACTACCCTTCACTTGGACTAGAGACATATCAACCAGCTAACTAGCGTGCCATGCTAACATCTAAAAGCTACCCAGAAGCTAGCAGAGGAATTCAGCTTGCATTGATCAACATAACGATAAGAAGCATTGTATAGCTAGCCAACTGCTGCTCCATGTAATCAATCTATACACTGTGATAATAAGCAACCAATAGCAGACATGAAACACCAGCACTAGTTTTTACTACCAGTCAACTTAATTACCATAAGGACATGGAAATACAAATGACTAAATGGGGAAATTAATACATACAAAAAAGTTAAGAATGCATAAATAAGAGGGGTGGAGGGGTGGGGATAACTGTCCTGTTTCTGTTTTGTGTATGTTTTTGTATTGATCTAAAATGTAAAACCTGTACTTTTTTTGTATCTCTACCTTTATATTATCAATAAAGATTTGATAAAAAAAAAAAAAAAAGAATGCATAAATAAATACACCCAAAAGTAACTAGAGAGATATATTAGAGGGAAATGTAAATATGTACTAAAACATGCATGTGGATTTTATATATAACAATGGTGTATCGTTTTTATCAATGCAAGTATGCGGGCTATAATGTTTTGTTTGTGTATATATTTAGGTCTTGATTGATCAATTCATTATTTTATTTATGGTGTAAGGCGCATTTTTTTTTTTTTATAAGAATAAGTGACAAATCACTTGGCAAAATGGGTTATTTATTGTTCAACTTCATGCTAAATGAGCAAGACAATTACTTTCATCAGTCAAAATCAAATTCATAATTGTAATTCTAAAGCTAATATTGTGCTTAAACTTTAAGGCTAATCTGATGAGGTTACATCACTTGAGAAATACATGTGTTTACGATTTTAAAAAAGGTTCTCTTTGACATCAATGGATTGGTATAAGCATTATGTTCGGAGAAACTTACGGAGAAAAATAAACTTTAGAAATTTAGATAAGTCGTATATAATAAAAACCTGCCAAACCTGGTACTCCCTTCTTAACACTGCTTTGGATTAAAAAGAAATGACACATTTTAATACATGCATCTCATTCATATTGATGCCATGCCAGTTTGGGT
This sequence comes from Clupea harengus, assembly GCF_900700415.2. Lineage (NCBI taxonomy): Eukaryota > Metazoa > Chordata > Actinopteri > Clupeiformes > Clupeidae > Clupea > Clupea harengus. The sequence goes on from NC_045157.1 coordinate 28,241,710, forward strand.
CCAACTGAAACCACAACCCACACATTTAAACTTGCACTGCTAGTGTACGGCCCCAACTAACAGCAATTATTTAGGTTTAAATAAATGTCTGGAATGGATCATCCATTTTCCAGACTGCATCACTCTCTCATCTCCTTTTCCCTCCCTGACCAGATGTGGTAAATATGCTTTGCTATGACTGCTTGAGTCTCCTTGGGATTATGGCTGTGCCTTCTCAAGGGACAATCAATTAATAGGTAGAAATTCAGAAAATAGCAATACAATAACATGGCATGGAAAATGGTGATAAAATGGCTGGAATATGTTTCAAAACTGATGTCATACTTTAAAAGACAGCATGCTGCAGCTGTGTAATTACAGTTCCACCTTCCAACCTAGAACTGCTTGCATGCCAAACATTCAAATATAGGCATTTGAACACTAACACTTAAAACTAATACTGGGATTACAGCATACCATTTTTCTATTAACTGTAACTTCTCAAATGGCATAACATTTCAAACTGGTGCATTAAATACATCACAAATGACCGTATGACCTGCTGTTACAGTGAGATTAATATGCTTATGTTAGGTCAAAAACACATTCCTGCCCGCTTCTGAAAAAGAACACAGGCTGGGCTGGAGAGTAAACACTTATGGTGCCTTGCTTTGGAATAATACTGGTTTCGACAATCTAAAGAAGCAATCACATGCCATCCCATGATTCAAACCTTCAAACCTTCAGGGAGAACTCAGTGAATACAGCCTTATTTCAGATGACTAGCTCTACTACAATGGGAAGGTCTGTTCCTTGACTGCACTCACCTTAACTGACTCTAGTAAGTGAACCAATATGTTAAAAGGCAAAAGGTACGCATGCAATGTTTTGAGACATGAAGGCAAGGGATGTTGAATCGATCTGCTGATCTTTAACTGCTTAAAGCAAATGTGGAGAGATGGGTCTGGACATTTCACAGTATCCTACACATTAATGAAGGATGTATATTCACATCCTCTTCTGTTCTGGTATTCTCTGCATTTTGGTTGAAGATCAAAATCAACACACTTTCGCCCTGATGTGTTGCATCAGATTAAATAAGTGTGATACCCCTCTCTATTACCCATGATGTTTACAATTTAAGTTCAAATGTTACTTTTCCTATTAGCACGCTAGGTATTTTGCAGTTGTAAAATGCTTTATCCAATGACAGTAAACCATAATAAAATCATTGAAATGCTAACTAAATTTGGTAGCGTGAAGGAAAAAGAGATTTGACAGAAGAATCCACACTCAACTGACATCTGTATGTGCCAACATCACTATGTAAGACATCCTTTCATTTGATGACATTTAGGTCCATTCATTTTCAATTCACTCAACAGCTACCCAGCAAACCCCAGTGTTCAATAAGGCACTGTGTTCTATGACGTAGCACTATTGAAACTTGGCCAGGGTAACTGGAATAGCATCTAAGTGAATCTCTGAACCAGGGACAGCCAGGGCCTCACAGTCTCGGCAAGAGCCAAACAAGTGGAATTGCAAATACACTCAGTGGTACACAGACACATAGAATCCAACTGAAAGGCAATGGAGACAGAGGTACTGAGGCACATTCGCAGGAGAATGCAGACAGCATAGTTTAAAGAATGTTGTAGTTTCTACAATTTTAGCTCCTTCCTAGTTCACAGGATACCAGTCCTGATCCCTACACTCAAGATATTAGATATTAGGCTTAATTCTGTAGTGGACTTTGTGAGATTCAAATATTTCATATGAATAGCTTTCTAATAAAATATGATCATATTCAGATGAAGCTGCCGTATTAGGGGACATTCACTAAAGCTGTTAAAGTAAAATTTAACTTTTCTACAGGTTTGCGTCCTAAACAGTATAACTGGATCGAGACAAGGTATGAGAGCTCCTGGAGTGCAAAACAAACACACTGACACTTCAGAAATCATTCGAACAAAGCAAGCACTTTGTTCAAATGACCATTTGTATTTGTCAAGAGATAGCTGAAAAAAAAAACATAAAACTCGAGCAAAGTCAAATGACATTGTACTGCTTGATGGAACTCCACAATCTCAATGATTTTAATAGCAATGTCCACATTCTTTTATATTAAAATGTGTACTATTGTACATTTGCTCTGAATGTAGTGCTGGGTAAAATAGCAATTTCAAGAGAACCATAACAGACCATATCAAGATGGGAACTAAAGTCACAGCAATTTGCAGAACAATACAAACAAGTCTAAAAAAAAAATAAGATGAGCAACAATGGCAAAGCCGCCTTGCCCAATTAAACTTAAATGCCCTGTTCATTCATAGCACTGACATCCACTGTAGCAGATGAACACCAATGGCTACTTATGAGGTTCAGCAGCAAATGTGCCTGACCAAATTCCCCTGCATGGGGAACTTTGCGTTTTGCATCCTGTCCAAAGTTCTCTCAGACATTACCACATATGCTCTATAACGTCTAAATACACCATACTACATACATACATACTAAATAGTACATTCTGCAACAAGTTATCCTACGGTCCCCCACCCCAACGCCACCCTTTCATTTATGCTTGGATTAACTTTCATACAACATAGAGCTTAAACCATTTGAACACCGCACACACAATTGACTTAGGTCTGGTAGGGTCACTGAGCCACACTTCTTTCGGCTCTGCCACAAAGTTTCCTTTCCTCACGTCCTTCGACCTCGCTGCCAGCAAAGATAAAACTTTGAGAATGACATGGCAAAACTGCCCCACACTCCCCCCCCCCCTCACAGGGGGCCTCGAGTCTTCACACAGGCAGCTCATGTGAAGTATAGAAGTAAGGCAGACATCATTTAAAATGCCTTGAAATGCTATGGAGGTAAATATAATCCTTGCATTGTTTTTTTTACTGTGAAGAGCACAGAGAGTTATTTATAAAACAACTGAAAGGTTTTCTTTCTCTCAGAATACACTGTGGGTATGAAAAGGTTGGTCAGCCTTTATTAAATGACATTTCAGCAGGCAGATTATCAAGAACAGTGAGTTAGAATATAAGCAGAAGGGTGTTCCATAAATTGGTTCCAATACCTTACTTGCCACTATATTCCCAATATGTGATATCGTCCTGGGTTTTTCAAAATACAGAGGTACACCTATGATTTGTTGACTAAAGAGCAGTTGAGAACAAAGATATGGGATAATCAATCGTACAATCAATACGGTTTATACATTAAAAAGGAATAAGGGGACCCAGTTTTGGATTCAGAGTTAATGTTCATCAACTAATGTGCCATGAGCACACATTACAGATGACAAATGGCAAATAATACGCTGGTAGCTGATCCAGAGGCCATATAACATACACTTGGCAAACAAACCACTTTTTTAGCTCAACTGCACTATGTCCAAGAAGACAGTCACAGCAAAACCATTCCAAAAACATGCAAAGACATGGTAACTTCATGTCAAAACACAGTCAAAATACAGTCAACCCCACTTATTGGCCAACAGCTGGAAAACAATTCCTTCGTTATGGCTACTATTACAACAGCAGACAGATGGGAAGAGAGTCACAGTGAGAGAGAGAGAGAGGGAGAAAGAGATAGAGGGAACACTGGGAGTGAGAGTGAGAGAGGGAGTGAGAGAGAAAGTGGTGGGGTTGGGTGGCCTCTCCTCTTCCTTTCCTTTAGCTCCAAGAGCAGCAACACAGTGGATTAATTCATCAACCAACTAAGACTTTGCCCTACTCTGGAATAAATTATCCAATGAGTCTCAACTTAGACTTTCACAAAGGCATTCATCACAGTGTTCGGCTCGACTGGGCAGCGCACGAGGGCCCACAAGAGCAAAGACCAGGAATTAATGTGAAGGAGCTCCCCACTGCCCTGGCATGGTCTGTCAATTGAATTACAGTGTAAAGCTCAGAGCAGCACACAGACATCTTCTGAAAATCAATCTCATGCATCAATCGCTGGGTTCAGGGGTACAAAGGTAAACTCCGATACTCTTGGCATGATCCCCCCCAAACTTTGCTGGATCTCTAAAATAACCCAAGAGATAAGGGTTAGAGGACAGTCAAAGGGGAACAGCCATGAGGAATACTGGACATCAAGGCTAGATAAACTCTCGTCTGTTTAGAGGAAGCGACGGTCCATCCCCACACAAAGTTCTGCCCATTGGCAGGAATGCACTCAGACAGACTAAGAAAACCCATCGCCAGACCTTGTACTTGACTCTTATCACTGTCCAATGGTGCTTTGCCCTTGACACAGACTTGTAGCTGCTCAGACTTCACTGATTTCAGGCATTTAGGCAAGCAAACGTAGACCTGTGACCAGAGAGAGCCCAGCATTCAACTGAAATAACTGCCCGTGCAAACCAACTGTCAAAACAAAGGCTATTGCCCTGGCCAAAACACACACCACCCAAGACTGATAAGAGCAATCCTGACACATACTGCACAGAGAACCACGTGAGGAAGCAGCCAGACCCTTACACCCCCAAGACTATCAGATGGGGAAAATGAACACTCTATTTAAGAACAATATGTTGTATTTAACGCGTGGTGGTGGTCACACCGCACTGCCGATGGCAGAGGAAGCCTACAGTTGTGGGGCTAAACTGAGCCTTGACAGCAGCATTTGAAATGTCATATGCTCTAAAGGGAGCCCAGACCGGCTTGCTCACACAGTGTGGTCCTTGCTTCATGGTAGTGGGAACTTTAACCCAATAACACGTTTGCATCCACACCACACAGACCATCACTAAATCAGTAAATACTAGAGTAGGAAGAAAACACTTTGAATCTTTACTAAGCTATTTTCCCCTAATCATTACTGAGGTGCATTTCCAAGGCAGTGAGCAGGATTTAATCAACCATAAAATTCGTATTGATTACATGAGCATTATTGGAATATGCAGTCCTTGAAAAAAAAAACCCGCAAAAGGCTTGGTTTGTTCCAAATCTAGGACTAGGAGAGACACATAGCCCCAACAACTGAAACCTGAGGCCCCTTCTCAGTTCAATTTAATTGCTACACAATTAGCCATCGGTACAGACAATCAAAGCAATACAGTCTATTCTATTCAAAAGTTGTGTGTTCTTAGTGACGTATGTACATTGATGGGAAGTGTTAATCCACTGAAAACCAAATGTATGGGCCCAATCATTGCTTAGCTTAGGATGAGCAAAATTCTGCTCTTTCATCAGCCTCACAAGAAATACCACAACTGAATTAGTGTTTGCACAGTCGTAGGTTAGGTGGGCTAACTTACAATTAACTTAATGTATTTCCTTGGCTGCACAAAAGTGCACATTATGGAATATCCTTTAGGTATCCTTTAAGTTCGTCACTGCCACCCACCATTATATGCTAGGACCATGCCTGTTCATGGGTTTATGGTGTCGGTGTTCCCTGCTGAGGTTAACATAACATGGGACATGCTTCCAAAACTAGCAGGCCTTTAATCTGTATGCTAAAATGCCACCTTAAATGTTCATGTAGCCAAAAGTACAAAATGTTGCAGCAGGTATAAATGCCTTCAATCTTAAAACAATCTGGAAAAGTCTGGAAAACCCCTAAAATACATCATTCTTGCATAATATACAGTGCAGATGTGAAAGATAGTGTGCTGATTAAATATCCTAGATGAAGATTTGAACCAAAAAATCTGAGACAATCAGTGTACTAGTACTATGTACGCCATCAAACCAAGCTCACTTGCAATAGTGAAATATATTCATATTTTCTATTACCTGCTGCCTTAGGTGAAATATATTTTTGATATTTTTCCAGCATCTGCTTAGGTAGTCACTTCATTGTTTTACCAGGATGTGATTCAATAGTCACTCTAAAAATAAATACAAAAGCCTTCCCTGTTCATTTTTTATTCTATCATTTAAGCAGCACTGAATAATCAAAGACATTCGGCAAAAGACACATGGTATCAACTGGTCCAACTGAGCTCCAGACAGTAACATTGCAGAGATGTGACTCAGACACTCACACAACCCTGTTCTTGCAGACAAACAAAAAATACAGTAGAGCACCATGAGCTTCTCGACAGAATTTTGAGCTTTTTAAATAGAGAGGGATTACAAATCTATTTAAAAATTCTGTAAATGGCCTGTACAGTATATGGGCAAACACATATTTGAGCAAAAGTGCAAAAGTCCTATATAGCGCTTGTATGGATACATATGTTCACTTCACAAACTAAATATATCCTCAACCTAATTTCTGAACTGACAATCAAACCAATCTGAGGGTAGGAATTCCCTAATCTATACAAGACAATTGTGCTCAACACTAACAACCACTATTCGGTTGAACAAATCCCCAGTAAGTATATCATTTCCATGAGTAACTAACATTTGAGGTCTGTGGGCCATAAAAATTATGCCAAAATATAAAATGTCTAAATGTCCAAATAATTAACAAAGCAGGATATTACATAATATTAGATTTATGGATGCGCTCATTATGGAAGACATGGAAAGATATGTAAAATAGCATTTATTTACACAGCCTACGCCATGCTATGCCATCAGCCATGAGATTTCAAAAAGCATAACGGAATGATTATGATCTCAGTGTTTACGATTGTGAACTGTAAGGTGAAGTCAAAATGATGGTTTCCTTTGATTGTTTACACAGTGACAGTTGGCTATATTCCAAGACCACATCAATTAGAGGCCTGCTCATCAGAATGCGAATGCACACCTCACTGATTTTTCAAAGTACCTTCAGGGCGTACAAAGATGTAAAAAAAATTTTTTTTAAGTTCATATGAAGAAATGTGCTGTTGTGAGACGTTAAAGCGTTAAAACTGTAGCACTATAGCCATTCATTCCTTTCAGCATGTCTTGTAATCAAACAACTTAAATTCATAGATGACTTTAGAGGCATCAGTGAACTGATCTCACATACATACATCTAACAGTCCAGAGGAAAAATTCCCCTTAGAATATGCAAGGCCTTGACCGTGTTGGAATGTATGCCCTGAACAAAAATACAAATAAATCTCTCCCCTAACACATACAAATTGACATGGTCATCTGATACTGTTTGTTACTGCCCCCTCTTAGCACTCACGGCAATGTCTAACCTAAGACCACCATGTCACAAGGTCTCTCACAGTACAGGAGCTCAGCCCACAGTTTATGCCAAAAGGCCGGTCACAAACGGTTCAACTGTGCCTAGATTTGTGCTGTTTTTTCTCAGCTCATATGTCGCTCTAAAGATCATTTGTGCAATATGTTTACTGTGCATAGCAACATGTAGAGGAAATATCCAAAAGCCGTCACATCCGTGACGTCAGAATAGCATTATTCCTCAATGAACATCAGTGGACTGGGGCCTGTACAAGCCTACACCTACCATACATGTCTGACGGTGAGTATACTGTAAGCTTGTGCATATGTATTTCTGAAAGTAGGCTATGCACCACCCGAAAGGCAATTAAATAAGCTAAAGCATGGCAACAAAATCTGAATTTACATTACAGTGTTTTCAATGGAAAAAAAAACATTTCGGTGTATATATCCAAGACGGCACTGATGTGCTGTCAGAGATGAGCAAGTAGACCTACACTGCAGTGCATGTCTTTTTTGGCTAGGTCCAGTACATTTTAATACACAACAAATATGATGTGATGATATGCTATTGTTGGAAATTTAAATTTAAAGAATTAAAACCCCCCAGAATGTAAAGATGGTATTCAAAGCAACGTCTACAGCAAGGTTACTGATACAGAGTAAAACGGTAATATGATTGCATTACAGTCCTCCCTTTTCTTTACCCTAACGACATTTAGGGTAAAGTCACCGGTTCTCAATAGATGAAACAATCAATAAGAAGGTGGAGTTATGTATGAATTTAATTTCATAAAACGTTGACCTCTTCGAGATTGACCTAAAATTATCTTCAAAGACACAAGGCTGCGTAGTTTCAGATAAATGTACACAGATTGAAACGAACAACACTCACACGAAACTGAAAGGGATGCTTAATGATGATGTCAAGATCCTGTGGACCAACTCGGCTGTGAACTATTTGATAGGTGGAGACGAACCATGCGTCACAGTGTCGCCAAACTAAGGAGGATTTTGCAAACAATTACCAAACCCATGTGGGGAGGGGTGTATTAGAATGGTTCATAATTTGGATATCTTATAGTCAGAGCTCGGTAGGTCACAGTGGGCTATAATAAGATCGACAAATTCCAAGGGATTCGGATATTTGGATAGGCTACAAAGTAAGGCTGATGATGGTCGATGACAAAAGGATATTTGCTGTGTGCACATGTTAAAGATGAGAGAAAAAGAAAGGGATTTACACCCCCTTCACCAGTAGAAGCAGCATGTATTTGTCTCACCTTGAAATTTGAGGGTTTAATTGGTAATCCTTGGGCTGGATTTCCTTGCTGCTGAGATTGCTGAGTGGTATTGGTCTGCTGGGGCGAGTGGGACTCCTCGGACTCTTTTCCACTATAGACCACCCTATCAGAGATATGAATGCTTGAAGCACAGCCCATGCTTCAACGCCACTTTAAACTATTTCTCTTGCTTAAGTGCTCTGCTTCTGCTCTCCAATTATTCGGTTTCTCCTTGACGTCTTCTTTTTTCCTTTTTAATCTTAATGCAAAATTCTCTCCACCGCTTCCCTCACTGAAACCATGAATAATATATCTTCCTTCCCCCCACCCCCCAACCAGGAAACAGATTTCCTCTCTGCCTTTTACATGAAGTAAATTATAGACAGTATATTTTGTTTCAAAGTGGCGATTTTTTCCTCGCGAACATGAATCCCGTTACACTTCAGTTCGACAACTCAATCCCATATGCTATTTATCTATTACACTCGCAGCACTCCTCTTCGTACCACATCATTAACACATTCTTAACTTTGCTCTTTACTAGTGAACGCCAGTCCTCCTCGATTTATGTAATAGTTTTATCCATTTTCGTCCGTGCGTTTTGGGTTTTGTCGCCTTCTCCACCCAAAAACATCCAATTTAGTGGGATGTCCTCCTTTCCTTTCACAATCTGGTTACCCACCTCAATTCAAGACATTAGGCACAAACCGGTTCTCACGACAGTTTGCTCCACTTCTGTGCCATTCATCATCAACAGGCTCAAATATTCACTAAGCATAGTATTCCTCCGGCATTCGCTCCGACTTGAAGGCTCCCCCGTGCAACAAAATGCGTGTAGTCCAATAAAACGTTCCATTTATCTGCCAAAAAAATAACTATTACGAAAAATATAATTCATTGCGTAAAACCCCATTCAAGCAACCATTGTCAACGTAGAAAGAAAAAATCCTCAATAGGATGAAGCATTAAAAATGGGCAGCAGTGAATCAAAGGCCCACAATTTTCCTCTTTTAGAAAAAAAAAAGATGTAGAGGCTGTCAAATTATCTCTGGTACCACCTCTGCCTAATGCAATCGCACAAAAACAGAAAATGATATACGGCGTTAAGTTTCAGGTTCCCCAAAAGGAAATCTTATGTTGGTCATTTTTAGACGTAAAGGTAGAAATCAACCACATAATTGTGTTTTCTGTTAGTCTTTCTCTGCCTTACTCGCGTTTGCCCTTCCAATTCTTCAGCACTGCTTGACAGCAGCAGATCCAATAAAAGCACCCGCAAGGATTGACCTCCAGCCTTTACTGACGTTAATGCAAATGAGCTGAACAGAGCTAATCAGCGACAGCTAGCCCACAGCTGGGAGGTACCCACTTTCCGAGGGAACTTTGAAAATGTGCTGCAATTGCTAACGTTTGAGGTACTGTCTCTGCGTTTATTCGACACACATCATTTCGCCACGACTGTTTTTCTTTCCATCGGGATTTAATGGATACGTCGAGCACAGGTTTGAGTTAAATCACATAGTGTTCTCATGTGTGTGAGCAAATATGGCGTGGATCGCCTGTTTTCACGTGACTTTCTTTTCACCTTTACTTGTCCAGTAACCATACGGACTATCCTTTAGACGTCAAAACATTTTTTTTTATCGACCATAGGTCTACAGCTGTGCCTCCAAATACATTGTAGACCTACACACTAGCCTACAATACATTATAGCCCATGTTTGACGCTCAAGTACCGAATAGGGGAGAAAGGGTTCTTCATGAAACCAAATAAAAAAACATCAAATGGGGATACACTCAAAGCAGATTATGCCTATTATGAACCAGGCAACATGGTAAACATGCGCATGAGAAACACCCAATAAAAATTCAAACAGAAGAACCCCAACCCTCCCCCTACACTGATACATCACCAACATCACACATTTTTAATTATTCAGGATCTGGGTCCACGTAAAGTGTTCCTCACATTGCTGAAAATAGAAATTATTTTTTTAATTTATATTTAGGTCATGGTATGAAATCATTCAGTCAAATGCCATCAGATTTAACATCCCCCTTTATATACCCACTTGGTTGATTACATTCAGGCTGACATTTAGACTGTATATGTAGACATGCACAAGACCCACAGCACAAGGCCAGCCCAAGGGTTTAAGGATATGTATGCTTCCCATGGTTAATGCAATTCTATCTGACTGGCATCCCCCTCATATCGCAAAAAACGAATCACTCCTGTGAGATCACTAGGGGGGGTAGAGGGGACTTTTCATCTGCCTCAGCTCCTTTATAAATTTACACTCAAGTGTAAGACAGGCCAGAAATGTTTTCTAATAGATCTCTGAGACCAGACTGCAAATGTCTAAAAGCCGAACTGACCGGAAACCCCAGATAGGCCTATCAGGAGTGCAATCCCTCTCTTGTCTGTTAGGGCCATCATATATTGGACATGGCATACTGGAAATTTCCAACTGTGACAGCCATCCTTGGAGTACACATTTTTAGATTGTGGTACATAAACATGTGACAGTCTTCAAAGATTAATTTGGTATGGTATCAGTGTGATAAAGTGTTGCTGCTTATTTACCCGTTGTTCATTAATCATCTTCTGATTTATTGGCATAAGCTGTCAGTGCTTGTTCCTCTTTCTCTCACACATGCCATGGTGTGTTTTAGTCACCAGTAGATGGGAGTGGTGTGCCAAATGGACCAACTATGGTACACTCTAACTATTAGAGAGCTATTTTCTTTGTATCTTGTTGTGTCCCTGTGTGTAAACAGATCATTAGAGAAGGCAGCCGTCACGTGTCACACACGAGCTGTAGAAGCCTGCTAAATGTATATGCATCAAAATTATTCCGTTGCTTAATTTGAACTTCACGCGTATAATTTTATTTCTGTTGGCATTGATTTAGTACTACAAACTGTATAGAACTGAAAATAGTGTGTTGATAAAGATACTGAAGCACAGTTCATAACATATTAACATGTACAAAACATGTTAAAAAGGTTAGAAAGGGTTCAACTAAGCTGCTGATGTGAAGAGCAATAGAATATTACCTAATAGTTTCTTGATTTCATGATGTTCCTTTGCTTTAACAGTTTCTTAAATTCCTTAAACTGAAAATAGGTTATATTTGAACTTTTAGGGGTTATCTGCATATGTTCAAGAAATGTCCTTGGTTAAGTTGTCTTGTATGTTGTCATTTTTATCCTATGCTCTTGTTTTAGATCACATGGAGAGCGTCATACCCATGATTTTCCAAACAGAAATGAACATTTGTTCCTTTTTAATACTAGATTGAACTTGGTGACCTCGTGCTAAAATTTTACAAGTCTTTGTAGGTGATGTTGATAACATTACCTATGCAATGCAAATATATTAGTCAGCACATGGTGGTTTGGCCACGTCATATTTGTGAATGATTAACAGACTTTTGCAGCTATCTAAAACCTGTTACCTGATGAGGAGAATGTACAACAAACATTAGATTAAGTGATCTATTCTGTAGAGTCATTCTATTTCTTTTTGCATTGGCTGTAGAGCCATTCTATTCATTCTTTTGTAAGATTAGGAACTGACTTTACATTTTGAACCTCAGAACTGAGCAAGTAATCTAAAAACTGGATTACTGCATGTATATTTTCATATTAGATTAGATTCATCACAAATGCCTCTGATGAAGGTGAAACTGCTGGTGCCACTGAAGGCTCACTATAGGGACAAGTGCTCCTAACTCGGGCCTGAGTAATGGCCGTCTTCCTAGTCAAAGTACACCACCATAAAGCAAAGTACTGATACAGCCAGTGTTCTTGCAAATTGACAATGTGTGGTAGACCGTAGTTACTTTTGAGTTCAGCACAGTGACATCAGATGACCCTGTGAAATGTCCCAGTTATAAAATTCAGTGATAAAGAATGGTGTGTGGGAGCTTGAAATGTGATAGCAGATTGCTAATCCTTCTGAGTTCTTTGACTAGAGTTCAACAAAATTGTAGAAACTGGGTATGAGAGCCACTCTCTCAAATCTAGAATTATCCCTAACAACGCATAGAATGTGGTCATCTCTAATGAGTCTGTAAAGAATACAGTTTTATCTTATGTTGTGCAACATATTTGACACAGAAACACAATAAATACTGGAGCTTTAGAAAGCCTGCAAAGCAGGAGACACTGATTGGCTGGAGCATCCTTTCCAGCATCAATCAGCATATTTGATTTGCTAAGCCACAACTATGTAGTTACAGTCCAATATGTAGTGCAAAATAGACTTACTTCACCCTTTCTACTATTGACGTTGGAAAGGATATTAAAGAAGTGAATACAATATAAGCCAGATCCTGCCAAAGGGCACGGAGTGGTTTCTTCATGGTTTTCCATCCTAGTTTCCCAAAGTAATCAGTCCTGAGAATTCCCTTAGACAATTTCGAATGATTCTGCTGAGGGCCCCCAGATCCATAGAATCGGCACTGACTAGTTGCAAAAATGATTAAATGGTGATGCATACTCAGTTGAATGTTCTAGAAATCTCTTGTTCCTTTAAGATGTGTGGAGACCATTTATTGTCCTCATGGAAACAAAACCACATAATACTGACTGTTTGACTAATTTGTTTTTATTTGGATGTTTATTGAAATTTTAAGCTTAAAAAACATCAGAAAACAATCTAAAAGCAATCGTGATTCCACATCCTTTCCTTTGACACAATCTCTACTGACAACCACGATGTGACCCTCTGAATGAATGAATGAATGAATGAATGAATGAATGGTAGAATGAAATCACAACATTATCTCAGATGCAAGGAGGAAATCTACTACATTAAAGGAAATATTCCTAATAAGCACATGCAGATCTAGCTATTCCCTATGCACACTAATGCAGCAAAGCACATGGTCAGACTGACCATACCTGGCTCAGACTTGTTTTTGCAGATGACCAATGAGGCAAAAGGTATATTTGATATGGACCAGTTTTTGATGCAAATGTATAAAAAATCATTTTGGGGTTATATGCCAATAACAGAGTATAAAATATTTACATTAGTGTTGTCTTCTTTTTCAAATACCTAAAATTACAGTGAAAATTGTTATGACCTGCTATGACAACATTAAATAATACTTTATAAAACAGATACAAAATTAAAAAAGGTTAAGACATTTAGTAATATCTTTGCTGGATTCTGCAAAGGAGGTAGAAAACAACCCCCATTTTAGTTTGTCCTGATAGTCATACCAAAAATGTACCCTGCCCAATTTGCTAATGACAGAAGTCACGCTTACAATACATGTTAAACCATAGCTGGCCAGAAATGCAGTAATTATTGAGATGATAATGCTATTGTTGTTGTTGTCTTATTGTTGCTGTTTATGTTACGTCAATACTTGCGAAAGCTTCAACACACACAACTTTGTTAAATCAACATAGTTCATAGCCTTTTAGTTTAAGCAAAAAAATTGTCATTGATTGTTTTGAAGATAACATTTAAAGCTCAATAAGAACTGCTGATTTCTGGCATGGCTAATGGAAGTATGACTGCAGGGTACCACGGCGACGAACATCAGTTGTCCAGCAATGGAAGCCACCTCCAAGGGAATTGGCATGACGGATGTTCACCTTGACTGTTTCAATGCCTATTGGAGGAGAAGTGCATTTCAAATCTTTTCGTTCCACAATACCAGATGTTGTTCAAGGTCTTACATCTACGCTAGAATTCTGCCACAGAGAGAAGTGCTTTAAACTTACCAAGACTCTCAAACATCTTATGGATGCTGGCCTCATTGGCATCAACCATCACTCGTTTCTCATCCAGCATCAGGACATTCATGGACAGCCACTTTGAGGACATCCACAAAGGATGGTCTACCATGGGAGGAACAATACGCATTAAAACAAAAAATAAGGACATATACAGGATATCATAGAAATCCCCACTACTATTTCACTCATTGTTGAATTCTAGAGGAATTACGCCGTAAATGATAACTTTGGATTATTTATAATCACATTACATAGCCAGCTGAATGAAGGATGGCATGGTCATGGCATTCATATAACTATAATAGACTGCTGTAAATGTTGTATGAAATGTTATGTAAGCAAACCCACCATCTGGAATCAGAGGTGTTGGGGGTTTCACCACTGTCCAGCCTGCCTTCTCAAACATCTCAATCTGAAAGAAAGAAATTTGTCAGGTTCCATTGCAACATCTCACGTTACTCCACAAGAGGGCAGTATATTTGCAGCCGAGCTCTGGTGTGTTAGATAAACAAGACATATGGAAGATCTTGTCTTGCCATATGATTCTAGGAGCACTACCCCACAGTATGGGAAAGACTGGATGGTCATGTATAGCACCCAGACTTTGTCATGAATGTCACCCAACATGTCTTCTAGCGAAGCCCAGAGATTCAAGCCCAATCTAAATGGATATAATCCAGAGATTCATGCCCAATCTGAATGGATTTAATCCTGGTACATGTCTTCCACTCGTACCCACCTGGCGACATGGGCGATCCGGGTTGGAGAGCACCAGGCCAGGCCCAATGATGTTGAAGGTGGCATCAATGTGCATGGGATTGGGGTCCTTGAAGGAAATGATGTGCACCTTGTACGTGGGAGCAAGGTGTCGTCTCATCCATTCAATACCCATGTAATTTGTAACCTGTAGGGAACAAAATAGCCATATCAGTTCATCTGATTTAACTGTGGGCAAATCTGCAGTATGGTTACCCTCTACTCAAAATTCTAGGAATAATGTAAACATGACAAACCTGACTCCTCTGTACAAAGATATCTGTCCCAGCCCTTATGAAATCAGCAGCATCGAAGCAGGGCTCATGCTCCGTGGTCACAAACTTGCCCTGGGCAGCCAGCTTGTGCCTGTCCTCCACAGTACGGATAGGGTAGTCCTAATTACACAAAGAGTGGTACCATTTCTGTGGTGGGCCCAACACTGAATGCTTTTTTATTTGTACTTGTTCATGTATACCAGTTTCCTAACATATTCACAATTATAAATTCTGGATAAACAAAATGTACAAATAGAAGAATGTTTATAAAACTACCGCATCTTTCAATGACAATCCAAAAAGGTTAACTTGTTTACATTTCTTTCATCATATATGAAAGCTTTGTATTCTATTTTAGACCAGGGTCGCTTTGCATTGAAACTTAAACATACTTGATCATACAGCTCATCAGACATGGTAGGTTTTGGAGCTGTAGTCCACTTTGCCCCTCTCCTGAAGTAGTCCTTGATGAGAGGCCTATATGCTCTGTACTCAAAGAACCGGGACCTCCATGCCATGGGAGCCTCAATAATCTCATTCCCAATGACGACGAGAATATCTCTGGGCATGGCAGCATACATTCCTGGAGGGAATTGAGTAGTCAGCACATTTTGTAACATGCTACATTGATGATGTTTTGAACAAATGTTAACTCGTGAGCATAGGGAAAGCTGGAACTTTACCAGTAGATGAAAAATCTGGGGTTGTGTACTCAAAAGACCAGTCCATGGGTTCTGGCCTTTTCACAGTAACACCCTCATGGCGGAGAATATTGCACATTTCCTCAATTTCAGCAACAGCTTTCTTCAAGTGGTCCTCGGGAAAAGTATGACCCCCATATTTTTGGTAGAAGGGCCACCACTTCTCATAGGTGTTGGCCTGTCAAAATATGACTGAAATGTTAGAGGTCCATCTGAAGAGATAAATTACAAAAGTTGCTTGCCATGTGCAGGGTCTGGGGCATCTTGTATGCAGCCCAAACTTGCATAATATACCTTGACCTCCACAGTGAATGGAGGGACTCGTGCATTCTCGGCGCGTCCAACAATGACTTCCTCCAACGGGTCCCATTCATTGTAGGCGCACACCGGGCTCTCTTGAGGTGCGAGATCAGTAACAGGTTCCTCCACTGCAATACTGGGCTGAGCAGCAGCAACGGCAGCTGAGCTGGAAGTGCTCTGGAAAGCCCTCTGCACCCAACCGGATACGTTGCGGCCAATCTAGTGGACAGAATAGAAGAACGGCGTCGCTATGCGTTTTTATCACTCTTCCAGCCATTAACGTACGTATTTTGGTTTTGTTCAAGTTTGAAACGTATAGCTATAGGTTTAGGTAGCAAAGGGTGTTAACGACGCGTATAGCATTGAAGTGAAAAACGTGGAGTAGTCTTCTAACTTGTGACGAATTAAAATGTATGAACGGAACAGTATGGTGGTGAAACATTTTTTGTTTAACGGTAATATGCCCGTTATCATTCCATGCGAGATTCCCTGATAGCTCACATCCGTGTAAAAAGGCAGCTGCTTCTGCCAGCTGTTCACAGTCACAGTGGATTGGTAACGGGAGGTGACGCTGATTCAACCACTTTAATTAAGCAAAATATTGTTTGTCAGAAAACGTCGTGAACAATTGAACTACCAGATGAAATAATCAGTGAGAGCTATATCTCTACATTAGAGCTATATCTGATTGATTGAATGTGTCTTCAGCGATGTCAATTCCAACCACTGCTTTATTAAGTTCCTCTAAAAATGTTGAACTAATTCTATCAAAAATGTAAAGTTGCTACTACTCTATATACTAACCATGCCTCCAATAAGATGGGCTGCTTCAGCCCCTCTGCTACCTCCTCTGAGACATCTGACTCGCAGCATTTTCCACGGACCTGATTTTAGCAAATATAGGCTACTGCAAATTACTAACGGCCTGTCTTCTCTGGTTCTGGGAATGGATTGCAAGTTGCGTGGATGCGCTTTTATATCCTCTTGGCTTCTGGTTATTGGTGGATATAACGAGTTCCGTGCGCAACGTGACTTGAGGGGAAAATGCACGATGCAAGACGACACCTTGGGGCAGCACATTCTTATCAGTTACCCCCCCCCCCTATGCTCAGGATTCAACTGGAGTGACGTGACGCAACTGAAGCATGTGTGCGACTACTGTTGACCTCTGTGAGAGGAATTCAGCATTATTTTCCGTTCAAAAACATTTTATTTTGCGTGTGTTTCATCATAAAAGATTACTAATCAGCATTAATCCCACATGTCCTGTATACAACGTTGCTCACCCTGCTTCCTCCAGTGTCAAAACTACCTATGGGGGGCCACAGGCCTCAAATGCCTTTGATCAGTGCCTTTGATTAAAGCTTTTATGATGGTTTGCAATGATGCATCATGACCTGATTTGTGGTTGAGAGCATGGTGCTTTCACACAGTGCTATCCATTAGTAGATTATATTATGTATAAATGTGGCAGTCTGATTGTCTTTTGTACCAAGAGCTTCTGTGGATCCAGGCCCACTTGAGCCACATTCTGCTTTCAGACAGTCCCAATCATGTTACTACATTGTCAGCCACATAGATATCTGTGGCTTCATAAGGCTCTATTAGACTGAGTGAGTGAGTTGATTGACTAAATAAACTTCAACTTCACCAGAAGCCAACTTAATCATTCCCTTTAAAAAGAGCTTGGAGACACCCTTGGAGACATCCAGTTTCTTGTGGTTTAACAGGTGTGATCTGGTCTATTCTGAGTGGTCTTTATAACATATACTGGTACCATGTTAGGAATCTTCTCCCAATTATTGTATTGCTAATATGATGTAAAATTAGTGTGCCAATTTCTCTTCATATCCACTGGCAGACCTGACATATTTAGACTTGATCATTAATTGCTTATTTGTTGGGAATGCAGTTAAATGTTGGTATGGTTCAAAGGTATTATATGAAGTGTAATTTGAAGAAATGATTGCAATTTTTATGAGTGCACTGGAAAAGTAGTTTATCACAGACTCACTGACCTGATGAATCACATGAACCTCTGCCAGGACCAAAATTGCGATATTGCAAAACAGTGAACCTGCTAACCTTAAAGTCAGAGCTCCCTAATAAAACCTGTTTAATCAAGAAAAGGTGGTGTTTTTTTATGGAATATAAAGTAAGAATCCTTATCAAGTGTATGTAGCACTGTTAACAGTGTAAATGCAAACTAATAGGTGGATTTTTGCATTTTTTATTTTAGCCTGTAGCTGCACATATCAAATCAATGAACCTGACATAATATGATGAAAGTATAGACAGTGAACATATGCCTAATAATCCATAAATTACTATTTATAGTCACATAATTCGACATGTGTGAAGTTATGCCAAATTCACACAGGTCAGCCTGGGGCCATGTTGGACCGGGCAAAGATTAGGTCATGGTGATAATGAATGGTACACTAGCATAATGGAATTAATCTTTAGCCACATCATTATATAATGCGTTTGATTTTAATGGGTTGGTTTAAAGTTGATTCCGCGTGGCACAGTAGCCAAAAGGCCTACAACAGTTCAGTCAGGGAAAGGAGAAGTGTTATCAACATGAGGCAGCTGCCTCTGTATTTTGTAGCCTAATTTAGGTGTAGGGCTGAGAGTTGAACCATGTCCTCCCTCTTCACTGTTCGAGGGCGATTAAATCCCAATTGCCCCGCCCTCAGTTGAAAAACTTCGATTTTCAAAACACTTTCTAAGGGAAATCACTGCAAAAGAAGGGATAATTCGTCAAAGTCTTTATGTCGCAGAAGAAAATACTGAAAACAACAATTTGAAGGAATGTACATTGTAACTGTGACTTTGGCCACTTTGGTCATCATCCCAGTGTTGCTGAAAATATTTTTCCCCTACTTCTGGGAAGATGTTGTCTACCTCAAGGATTTGGTTCGGATTTTACTCACGTTTGTTTCACGCAGAAAGAGAAGACCTTTATTTTTAGCTGTGGATCGATTTATAGAGCAGTCAGCCCTACATCCTAATAGGACTTTCGTCTTATTTGAAAACAAATCATATTCTTATCAAGATGCGGACAGAGAAAGCAACAAAATTGCGAATGCTTTACGGGCGTATTCTCGCCTTCAAGCGGGGGAAGCTGCGGCGCTCTTCATGGGGAACGAACCTACGTTTATGTTTACCTGGCTTGCACTGGCAAAGCTAGGATGCCCGGTAGCTTTTCTCAATCACAACATCAGATCGAAGTCTTTGCTTCATTGTTTTAGCTGCTGTGATGCTAAAGTCCTCATTGCCGCTGTAGGTAAGATGTAAGGCAATAATAACACTGGGAAGGAAGGAAGGCATTCAGGAACAATGTAGGCTCAAAACACAAACGTAGCCGCCACGAAGGTATTTTGTGGTGGAACAGGCCTGTATGTGCAGGTATCTGTGTTTTCTCTTAAGGAAGTCATCACAGTTTCTAGCCAGTACCGTTTCTAGATGGCCTGCGGAGCCTAGAGTAAGGTCGTAATGCTATAGCCTACCACCTCTCTCAAAAACAGATATTTCTTTCTTTTACTAGAAGAAATACCTCTAAACCACTTGTTAGCCATTAGTCCTATCTTGTAAACAGCACACTTATACATTATAGTAATGATACTTAAACATCTTTTTTTGTCTGTTCTCATGTACTTAAGTCAGGAAACGGAATGTATTGGAATAATGCTTAGTAATGTCTAATATTCATGAGCAGAGCACCGAGTTTGATATGTGATATCTTTTGGCAGAACTTGAGGATGCTCTGAAAGAAATCCAGCCAGCGCTTAAGGAGAAGGGTGTTTGTGTGTTCATTATGACCAAAGAGTGCAGCATCTCCGAGTTTACAAGCTTCACAGACAAAGTTGAATTTGCCTCTGATTCCCCCATATCCCGTTCACACCGCTCACAAATAACCTTCAAAAGCCCTGCTGTGTATATTTATACATCAGGCACCACAGGTAGGTTAAAATAAAGAATTATCTGACCTCGATGATATCAAATTCCAGCTTGCATATCATTACAATCCTTCACATTTTATTCTCGTTCAAATGCACCTCTAATCCATACATACATCCATACACACTTTTCTTTTAGCATGAGATGTCCTTGCAATTTTACATCCAGTTATCTGTGAACTGTGTAGTCATGTTCTCAATATGTGGCTCTCATGTTTTTGTCTGCCCCTAGGCCTTCCTAAAGCAGCCACTGTTAGCCAGACCCGTCTACTGGCTGCACTTGCTGTGTTAGCTTCCAATGGTGTCACTGCAGGGGATGTCATCTACCTCAACCTACCTATGTACCATACGGCAGGTTTCCTCATTGGGTTTATAGGAAGCATTGAAACAGGTAATCCCTGACAGGCTGTTTTGTTTTAGGCTGTGTATGTTTGATAACCCTTCTGATTTTTATCTGAATTATAAGCATAGACTTTTAAGGATGTTGAGAGGTTCAGACTTGCATGGCTGTTCTATGTACAAGCTTATGGCCCTGGGCTTTGAAACTGGTGCAATTACAAGTTTCCCTCTGGGATGGCAATGAAAGAGCCCTTTGTGTACCTCAGCTGTTACATTTAAGTAATCACATGAAAGCCGTTCCAAGGAAAAGAAAGAAAAGAACCTTAGTAGGTCTCACCTCAGGTCAGTTTTGACCAAGTGGGTTAAAGTTCAAAGCACTTCATTGTAATTCACAAGCCTCCTGTGATTCAGAGTACAGTTATCTGAATCTTGCTTTAGACAGAGTACACAGTGCTGTTTTTGTTGATTAGAGTGTGTTACGTAGGTTTGCTAATTCCCTAAATGTCTTTTTAAGAAGGTACGGTTGGAATTCTGTGTGCTTTTCCCACAATTACCAGCTGTGTCAGAACATATGTAAAATGTTAGTATCAGCATAAAAGTTGGCTCACAGCCCTACAATAAGTAGAGATGTTTGAAAAGCAGAGAGTTCGTTCAGTGAAAGCATATGTTGTGAATCAACCAAAATGACAAATGAACCATCTCCTCGCCAAAGATGCATGTCAAGGTGATTTATGCTGATACCACCTGTGACTGTATCGTGTGATATTCATGGTGCTATATCCTCCAATAAGATTCAGTGTGACTGTGTCATGTGATATTCGTGATGATATATCCTCCAATAAGATTCAATGTGACTGTGTCATGTGATATTCATGGTAATACATCCTTTAATAAGATTCAATGTGACTGTGTCATGTGATATTCATGGTAATATATCCTCCAATAAGATTCAGAGTGAAAATCAAGTGTTATCCTATTAGGCCCCAAATATTGTTTGTATTCTTTGGATAATTTAGAGCCATCATAAATCCTATATGAGTACCCTGTAACCAGAACCATAGTTAGAACCATAGAACCATCGGGTGGCTATTAATGGCACTATAGGGCTGGGCGATATGGACAAAAAATCATAGCTCTGTATTTTTAGGCTGAATGGCAGTACACAGTATATATCTTGGTATATTCTATGAAGTGGGCTAAATGTTCAGTTGGAAGTCAAAGCCACATGTGAGATGTCAAAAGCACTTTTCTTAAAACAGGCCGCGATCAAAATAAAATGAGACATAGTATGTTTGATTTAGTGCTGCAAAACATGTAAATGAAATATAATAGAAAATATATAGCCTTTATTAAATAAAAATAGGCCAATTTCTGAGAATGCTCCTTTAGTTGTTTTCAACAACAATAACAGACTGATTAAAATAGAGAACAAAAACAGGTTTTCCTCTACCTACAGACCCACGTCAGCATCGCTGGTGATTTCTGGGAACTTTTTAGAAAAACAAAGGGAATATTGAAATGTTTAAATGAATTAAGAATGTTTCAGATTGAGCTAAAATGTAAAGATTAAAAGATAAGAATCGGACATTTATTAATGTAGTGACATTGTTTTGAAGCACATGATTAAACTGCATGAATAGTGCATGTAGGTTTTGATTTCACTTTTTAAAATAATGGACCTATTTTATTTACATTATATGTATAATATGATTAAAAATCTACATATATTTATTTGCTGAAGTGTCAGGAGCAAGCCCAGACTGTAAGCGTGCTCACGAGAGAGCAAAGAAAATGTCCTCTTCACAGTGATCTGCCATCAAACACATCAAACCTTTATTCACCTAACCACTGAGAACTTGCAACAAGCCAAATGTAAGGACAGCACTTCAATTGCCAGATTGTTTTCCGTTTTGTCCACAGACATTATGCTAGAACTAAACGGATTGCCAACCATAAACCATTGCAACCTTAGACTAAACCAGAGATTTATTTCACAATCACAAAGATAACCTAGCTGGTAGGGTAATAGTCTTGTGTCTTCTGGAGAAGTACGTTCATTTAGAAAGATCTAGAGCTAACTTACTCTGTCCGACATCAAAGGGCGACTGTTGTGTCATCTCTCGTCGCCTGTGGCTGGGCCAAAACATGGCACTTGAACATACCACAGAGACTACAGCCAATGGCCATAGTATACCACAGAGACTACAGCCAATGGCCAAAGTATATTTATTTACAGCTGTGTTTCAGTGCAAATGCGAGTTACTTCTCTCCTTGGATACACAGGAGTGTGATAGACTTTGAGCATCTGCATTTGCAAATGGGAACACCATGAAGACTCTAAACTGACACAGCACAGCTACATACATATATTTACTGTCTACACACTTGAATTGACAAGGGTCTAAATGAGCCTTTAGGTGAATAAATACTAGTCCTGAATACAACTCCTGTTCACCGCTTAACATGCAGAAACACATTGGTGTTGGAACACATTTTCTTTTCTAAGGTTACATTGTGCTGTTGACTTACAGAATACGCTTAAGTAAAAGCCATCTTAGTGATATCTCTTTTCTGTTGTCTTAATTTGCACATTTGGCATTGAGGTAATCCAAAAGTAACGGAAAGTAATCAAGTTGCATTACTTTAATATTGTGATATTTGGATTAGGTCACTGAATACAACAGGTAATCAGTAATTGTATCGGAATACATTTTTAAAGTAACCCTCCCAACCCTGCTAACAGGTTAGCTGACCAATTCTAACCTTAGCTAACTGGATATCTGTGTAGACGTTAGCAGTGTTGGTCTTGCCTGTAAATGCTTCATTAAATTTGACGTGGAGTCCTTGGAAAACAACAGTATATTCACCGCAGGGGGAGGGGGCATAATGTGCACTGCACTGTTATGTTCTTCCCACTTTCAGTTTTTAGGACAAAATAGTGTCGACATTTCCAGCCAGGGAAAGCATTTTTTGAACTCAAGGTCATCATATGGACTTTTCTCTGTTGTCTTCTCCTGACATATTGTAAAGTGCGCATATGGATGATAGTATAATGTTCTGCATTTTAGAATCTATTTTAAATGTGTAATCCTGTTAATAATCTCAATTATTAAGAGGTATCTGTAATCTAACCTCTAATCAAAAGTAATTTTTTTTCTGTAACTGTACCGGAATACAGTTACCTTTTTTTGTATCCTAATTACGTAACACCATTCCATGTATTCCGTTACTCCCCCAGCCTGGGTACTACACATTGTACAAGAAGACAAAAAAGATCTGATCAATTTCTGGTGCTCCTGTCCCCCATTTTTAAGGTGCCACTATTGTTTTACGAAGAAAGTTTTCAGCTTCACAGTTCTGGGATGAATGCAGAAAGTACAACATCACAGTTATCCAGTATATAGGAGAGGTTTTACGCTATCTTTGCAACACGCCAAAGGTGAGACTTCGCTTCACAATTTCTCTAAAACCAATATGATAGTAAAAGGATAATACATAACTCAGTGGTTCCCAAAGTGTGAGGCGGGACCCCCAAGGGGAACTTGGAGTTACAGCAGGGGAGGGGGGGGGGGGGGGGGGTTAAGGGTGAACGGTGAATGGAACGAGAAACCTAAACAACCAATTAAAGGTAAAAATGTGTATGGTAGTACTCTTATAGCATAGTAGCTTATTACTTACCTATTTGGTGATGAGTTTATCGCCCACTTTGTCGCCCACTTTATCGCCCACCTTATATAATGTGGTCAGGGCCTGTCGTTTGGCCTGTATAAAGGGATAAAGCTCTGGTCAAATAAAATTAAAAAATGTTTGAGTGTTCAAATGTAGAAACGGTGTATAAGAAAAGCTATTTTTTATTCAATTTGTTTTCATTGTCAAAGGGGACCTCCCATGAAAAGTTTGGGAACCACTGACATAACTACATGAAACCATGTGTTCTATTTAATTTACCTTACTGAATTGCAATAGGAAGTTCTAGTGTTTAATTGCATGTTCATGGTAAATGTGGCTCCATATACAGTACCAGCTGAATGCATCAGACTAAATACCTTTACCCCAGTACAACCAGTCCTGTCTGGTTTTATGGACTTTCAGAGGGGGGTCGTGAGCAAGAGTGAGACCACCCCAACGGTGTGTCTCCAGCAGCTAGACTGCGCAGTAAACTGTGTCTCCTCTTAAGGACAGCATGTAGCTCCTCCTATATGTGTCCATTCCCATTCACATAGAGCACAGCTGGTGGACAGAAATAGAAGTAACCACGAGAATGTGATATTTTTCAGAAAACATTGCAGAATGTCCATTGCAGATTGGCCTCTCACATTTCTGTGTAACATTTTATAATTTGTGTGAAAATATATTGTTGTTAAACCAGCTGTTAAATCTTACTTTTGATTATTTTAGTTAGTCTTTTGCGTTTAAAATCATATTTTATAGTCTCTTAAATTTATGGGAGGTTATATGTTGGTGCCACATGGGTGTGGTTTGGAGCAATATATACATTCTTTCTTTGGCCATTGAAACAGTATCTAGCAGCAGCATGGAGGCTCAGATCACAGATGATCATGTGCCTACTTCCTTAGCCTAAGAATGTTGAGCTTAAAGACCCAGGCCTCCACTAGGAATAGCTGTTGGCCTTTACTTGCAGATACCAGGTTGAGGAGTTATGAAATGGAATATCTTGAATGCAGTATGGAGTGGTTTGAGTTGGTTGAGTTCAGATGGCCATGTTTAGTATTTCTAAATGTCAAGTAAAATTTTTAATTGGAAATGAAACACTCCACTGTATGTTCCCTGCATGGAAAAAAAATCTACATTGATCTACATGTTGACATGTTGACATCTTGATAAGGTTCAGTGCCAAGAATATACATTGAATTATTTTTCACCATGTTATAGTATATTATAGTAATATAAGCACTACTATACTATATATGTCATAGGCTTAACAGAATATTCAAATGATAAGTCAACACTGCAGCCTCAACAGTTTTATTACAGTACAGTACAGTGTGACTGAAATCCAGGACAAATGACATTTGTGAGAGTAGTCCACTCATCCTAGAGCTGAATTACGATATCAAATTCAGTGGGGTGGGTGCATGCACTGGAGGACATTTTCACTTGGCTGCTCCTCAGTCGTTGCAAAAATAGACTTCACTCTTATTTTTGCTCCTCACTTGACGTCACTGGCCTATCATGTCTTTTGGGCTTTCAGTCACTGCAAAGAGAGAGCTTTCATCACGTCACACACAACAAACCTGTTCAAACTGCATGTGTTCCGGACATTATGTTGAAAAACCATAGGAAAAAATAGTAAAAGAACACAGTTCATTTATGTGTAATGGATTTGTCCATATGATTTTCTGATGACATGCATTTCAAAAATCTAATAGTTTAACAAATATGTAGCCAGTCTCAAGCACAACCCACAAATCCAGTAATGTTTTAATCAAATAATTCACAAGAACTCAAGAAAACATTCTTCACTGGGGCTACAACTGGTGTATTGATGTGATTTTGCCTTCACACTTTTTGCTTATCTTCTGCTTTCAATGGCATGTATAAAAACAGTATATACTAATACCTCTGTTTTTTTCTCTAGAAAGAGAATGATCAACTTCATAAAGTGAGACTTGCCATTGGAAATGGCCTACGTGCAGAGATATGGAGAGAGTTCCTGAATCGTTTTGGCAACATTCAAGTTAGAGAGTTTTATGCATCCACTGAGGGAAATGTGGGATTTGTCAACTACATTGGCAAAATTGGTGCAATTGGCCGGGTCAACCCTTTTCATAAAGTAAGTAAGATCTGCTTTCAAAATATTATAACTAGGGATGGGTATCGTTTGGTTTTTATCCGATACCGGTACATAACCGATACTTTTAAAACGAGACCGGTGCCTAAACGGTGCCGGAACCGATACTTTTATAATAAATAAAAAAAATTACGATTGACGACATTTAAGAAAGGCTTTTTTCATTGCCAAATATTTGAACTGTTTAAAGTAGATTATATATATAAAAAAATACAAAACACTTTTTAACTTAAAACTTAAATAATATATGAACTGTGAACAAAAGTTTAGACTATACTTAAATAAATACAAATAAATACAAAACACACACACACTCTGTACACACACTACAGCTTCAATACTTCAGCAATTCTTTTGTAGAAATATCAGCATATTTGCCTTCTCCGGCAAAATCCGACACCTTTCCTGACTAATCACAAGACCTGCAGAGGAGAAAACCCTCTCCGATGCTGTCGATGAGGCCTGTACACACAGATATGTATCTGAAAGTACACAATTAGGGATGGGTATCGTTTGGGTTTTTTCCGATACTGGTGCTAAACCGGTACTTTTAAAACGATACCGGTGCCTAAACGGTGCCTGAACCGCTCCTTTTTTTTTTTTAAGCACAAAGCGACGATTGACGACATTAAAGAAAGGCTTTTTTTATTGCCAAGGCAATTTTTTTTCTTCAAATTGAACAATGTATGAACTGTTTAAAGTATATTATAAATATAAATACATACAAAACACTTGGCTTCCAACTACAGCTTCAAACTTTTTAACTTCAAACTATGAACATTATATTAACTGTAAACAACAGTTTATAGTATACTTAAATAAATATAAATAAATACAAAAAACAGCTTCAAACTTCTTTTGCAAAAATATGAGCATATTGGCCTTTGGAGTCAAAAATGTATTATTTTGTTTGCATTTATTTAATGAAATTTCACCATTTTATGATTTGTTTATACTAGGGCTGTCAGCTTTAACGCGTTAATCTATGCGATTAATGCGGACGCGATTAACGCGATAAAATATTTTAACGCAATTAACGCAACTAGAAAAAAAAAGGCAATTTTTAATGCCTTTATTTGGATAGTTATGAAGTTATGACAGGAAGCGATGCGGAGAAGAGGTGGGGAGAGGATTGGGAAATTACATCAGGCCAGACTTGAACCTGTGTCCCCTCGGGCAAATTAAGTAGGGGGCTTGGCCTACCAAAAGCCCCCTTTGTTCAAAGTGGGGAATGAGAAAAAGTTTGAGAACCACTGCGGTAGTTGAAGATGGAGAGAGCTGAGGGATTGTTGGGCGGAAAGTTTCTGTTTAATAGGCAAAATTACGGAACAATCGACAAAACTAAAGTTGTATGTAGCATTTGTCAAATTGAATTTAGCTATCACAGAAGCAGCTCATCTTTAAGTTATCACCTTAATGCAAAGCACCCGACAGAAAGCAGTCCCAGGTTAGATGGTCGCCAACCCACACTCTACGACTTCTCTAGTAAAATAACTAGACCAGTCCGTGAAAAGGTTACCAAGGCTTTAGCAGTTTGGGTTGCCGGTGACTGTCGGACCATCAACATAGTTAAGGACATTGGGCTGACTGAGGTGATTCGAATTGCTTCAGTAGACAACTCTTACGATTTACCGTCGAGGGGCACTGTCATGGCAAAAAGTGACCGGGTGCCAAAAAGAGCCCGGGTGATGTAATATTGGCTTTCGAACGACTTTTGAGTGACAGTTGCTATACCAACGCTTGCATTACGTAACCCGGACACTAATTTGCTAACATCTTAAATAATATACGGTGCTTGTTCATCTACCTTTTTAGCAGGCCAGCCAGTTAATTTGCTCACATCTTAAATAATATACGGTACGGTGCTTGTTCATATACCTTTTAAGCAAGCTAGCCAGTTAATTTAATAACATCTTAAATAATATATGGTGCTTGTTCATCTACCTTTTAAGCAA
This sequence comes from Clupea harengus, assembly GCF_900700415.2. Lineage (NCBI taxonomy): Eukaryota > Metazoa > Chordata > Actinopteri > Clupeiformes > Clupeidae > Clupea > Clupea harengus. The sequence goes on from NC_045157.1 coordinate 28,269,920, forward strand.
GCCAGCAAGTTAATTTGCTAACATCTTAAATACTATACGGTGCTTGTTCATCTACCTTTTTAGCAAGCCAGCCAGTTAATTTGCTAACATCTTAAATAATATACGGTGCTTGTTCATCTACCTTTTTAGCAAGCCAGCCAGTTAATTTGCTAACATCTTAAATAATTTAAGATCTACCATTATTTGTTGATATAGGCCTATTTAGAAAGACTTGGGAGAGTTCATACTAGCTTGCTAGCTAAACACTAAGCAAAATAATGTGTCCCAGCTAACGGAGTAATCGCTAACGAGATGCTAGCGGCGAAACCGGTTGAAATGTACTTACTTTGACACTATAACAAAGTTGTAAGTCAACAACTTTCCTAACACAGTCAAACATCAAGCACATGGTTGTTTTGCTTGGTTTATTGCAGGTAAAATACAGGCAAGCTGGTCTCAGGTAGCGAAGTATAATGCGAGATTCTCTGGGGTAAATTGCGTTATTGAGGTTGTCTGACTTCCAAAAAGAGCCCGGGTGACGTAATGCTAACGTTGGTATGGCAACTGTCACTCAAGAGTCGTTCGAAAGCCAATATTACATCACCCGGGCTCTTTTTGGCACCCGGTCACTTTTTGCCATGACAGCACCATTGTGTCTCGCATACATTCCTTTTATGACGGCGAGAGAACGCGAAAAATTCAGCTCCTCGAGCAAGCTGCCACCGTCACCCTTACTGGTGACCACTGGACATCAGTCATCAATGACAATTACCTGGGTGTCACAGCTCATTTGATTGACAGTGTATGGAAATTGAGATATTTTTCATTGGAAGTTAAAAAAAAAAAAAACAGACAAACAAACTTTTAATCGCGATTAATCTAGATTAATGAATTTCAAAATGTGAGATTAATTAGTATTTTTTTTTTAATCTATTGACAGCCCTAGTTTATACCTATCTTTTCTATCTTGTTACTCTTGTTCTCTTGTTACTTGAACACACTGAGTACTAGAAAATGTGTACTGCCCCTTTAAGAGACTACCGTTGGTAGTTTAGCTGTCATCTCCGTATATTTTTCAGTCTTCGGTTGCTGATTTGCCGTTGACTCTTGCCTTCTCTCCCCTCTTTTCACGCAATTATTTTGTTGCATTTGCTGCACGTCGCGATGTTTGAATCTTTTTCTGCGAAATACAGCCACATACAGACCGTTTTTCTCTGTTAAAAAGTTGATGGCTAGTTTTGTTTGTGCTTGCCTGCTCTTCACTGTCATATCAGAACCGGTTCCAATACAACCGGTACCTACCCGGACCGAAATGCAACGCAGATTTCGGTGCTTCATTTCGGCATTTATCAGATAAGACTGTTGCTATGAAAACACCAATGAGCGTGAGCGACACAGGACAAAGTTTACATTGGGAGCTGGGGCAGTTTTACATGTGCCCCACAGAATCTGCCTAGCGACCGTGTTCAATTGGCTCAGGCACCGAAATGAAGCACCGAAATCTGAGTTGCATTTCGGTCCGGGTAGGTACCGGTTGTATTGGAACCGGTTCTCGGTACCCAACCCTAATTATACCAGTGTTGTTATGTCACTTTCTAGCATTGCCAGCTGTCACACGGATCATATTGCCAAAAGTAGATCTCATATGATACGCTATCTCGTACCAGAACATTTTTCATGACCTTAATTCTTAATACTGTACCAGTGACTTGATCAGATACATTCTTCTTCATAATTATTTTCCTCTTTAGATTGCTGATTCATCAACAAGACTATACTCATATTTTCAGCTTTTGTTTCTTACAGAAATTTTTCCCTTATGCTTTGATAAAATATGATACTGAGGGAGACGAGCCAGTGAGGAACTCCAAGGGTCTCTGTATTGAAGCTTCAAAGGGTGAGTACATCATTGTCATGAAGTCTAGCCATTGTGTTGATGACGTGATTATGATCGGCCCTCATCCATTTGTGTATTCCAGGAGAGACCGGCCTGCTGGTTTCAAAGATAACAGACATTGCTCCTTTTGTGGGATACGCTAATAACCAACAACAGACAGAGAAGAAGAAGCTTCGAAATGTGTTTAAAAAGGGGGACCTGTACTTCAACAGTGGAGATCTTCTGAGAATCGATTGGGAAAACTTCATCTATTTCCAGGATCGTGTTGGAGACACTTTTAGGTTCAAGACCTTACTCCCTGAATATGCCAAAGCTCTGTGCATAGACCGATATTGATTCACTTGTTTGCCCCTTTGTATTATGCTGACTGTGTCTTTTCAGCCTGAAATGAAATCTACACTGATACAATAGGCTCAATTTCTTGCTTAAAACTAGGTCACAGTTATCTTCTATTTCCTTGCATCATACTCCTAAAGCAAGACATGTATGTGTATGCAAATGAGTAGGAATTAGGCATAGTCTGCTTGCTTGCTCATCACTGCCCTGGTTTAGAAATGACAAACAATACGGGCTAGCCGGCCACAGACAGGGGTTGCAACTCAGTGGACGTCTCTGTTGATGTGTGTCAAATCAGCTCAAATGTCATGTACTCAATCTAGCAAACCTGCTTGAAAATGTTTCCTCACTGAACTGTACTCTGCAAATCAAGTTAAATGAAACCATAGTCAATTACAAAGAACTTTATTTTTCTGCATTTTCTTTAAAAGATGGAAAGGAGAGAATGTGGCAACAACTGAAGTCTCAGACATTGTCACAATGATTGACTTTGTTGAGGAGGCCAATGTGTACGGAGTTCAAGTTCCAGGTATTAATTTAAACTTTTTTGTGTGGCTTCTGTGTAGTGGTTTATTTTGTGTATAAAGACTGTTGTCTTGTTTTCTGAAGGCCATGAAGGGAGGATTGGGATGGCGGCTGTAACAATAACAAAAGGAAAAGCGTTGGACAGTAAGAAAATGTTCAGCCATGTTGCTAGTTATCTCCCTGCATATGCTCAACCACGTTTCATCAGAATTCAGGTAACCATTTTAACCTTTTGTTCTGAATTTCATATGATGCGTGCCATTAATCATTGTATATCAATCTTTCCTAGTGTAATAAGCCACAGCATGGGTTGTAAGAAAATGCACTGATTCTTGATAACCGCTAACCTGTATGACATCCTTCCAAGAATTCTGTTGAGGTGACGGGGACATTCAAGCAAATGAAGAAGACGCTGGTGGAAGAAGGCTTCAACCCCACCTTGATAACGGATCCCCTCTTTTTCCTGGATGACAAAGAGAAGAGTTATATACCAATGACCAAGGACATTTATAAGGCAGTTGTGTCAGGAAATAGCAAGCTGTGATCGGATGTGGCCTGCACCTTTCCCTTGCATCAGATCCATGGAAGCAATCCCCCTCTGGATCTGTATGTATTTTGATCATGAGTATTGATCATGAGTATTGATCATGAGTATTAGTAAGTATAACAAATATTTTCTGTTCATCACTTGTATTTCTCTGAATGATTGCTTTTCACCTCAGGGATTATGCCTATGTTTTCCCCATGACCAAACATGTGTTGGCGGCTAGAGGACTGGAATGGCAGGAAAGAATCTTTTTGAATCTTACTTTTCAATAGAAAATTATGCTCATGTCTATCCTCTGCTGGCAAATGTGCTCAAATATCCATATAGCAAGTTAGTGACCGCCATTGGATTACCCTTTCACACTCAAGGACAATTCCAATTTCCTGATAGTGTATCTTAGAACTTTGCCGATAAAGAGGTTAAACATTGATATACTGAAAGGAACCTCCAATACTTATGTTAGCGTTACTGCGGTAAGAGTGGTGTGTGCCTGCCCAATATGTGATTCAGCAGTACATGATGTGTAATTTGGCACTTGGCATCATGGTCCCACAGAAAACAGACTTCATTAATATGGCTCCACGCAATTTAGGAACTCAGACCTAGTCCCTCTTCTTCTAATGCTATATTGCTACCCGTTAGGTAGGCTGACCTAGGGTCATTTCTTTGGATGCCTACAATCTGTTTTGACGAATACCTCTCTTACTTTTTAATAACTAGTTTCTTCTAGGAATAGTGCCACTCAGTATATTGTTACAGCCGTTTTCTATATTTTGGCATATTCCACGGACACAGCTTGTTACTAGTTCTGGAGAATAGCTCAGAGGCTACAGTGCTGCTATGGGGCTTACCAGCATGCTAGACCGATGTCAGCATAACCATTTGGTCCAGTGCAGAGGCTGGACGGCAATCCATTGCTGTATAATGCAATGTAACAGTTCTGCTGCAGCATGTTCAACCCAGGTGATTAGCCAGGTATCTCAAGACTTACATCACTGCTTTATTGGTTTGAAACTAATCCTAATATAAAACTAATCCTAGCCAGTCATTGCAGAAACACCTTTACCTAGTAATACTTCTCTTGCTAAAAATTTCTTGCGAGGCCAATAGTGGATCGGAGCATCATAATTAATTTGTCAGGTACAAGTTACTTATTCAGTTACACATACAAACTAGGTCAAAGTGAATAATATAAAGTTACAAATACATAACTGATTACATTACAGATAGGGGTCACACATTCACACAGATAAATGGAGGGGTTTGTCACCTCCAGAGGGGGGTTACCTGCAACCCACAGAGAGCAGAATTATCATGATTCTGAGATCTATGTTCAAAATAATCTATTCAGCTGCAGGACTGAGACCACTGTGCCACTCAGACTGAGACCATTCAAATGAACCCAAACATTACAAAGAAATAATCTAATAATCTAAATACCACATTTAGTTCCCTAGTAGTCCAGTAGTAGTCCTGCTCAACTGACCCACACCTAATGAGTAATTGTAACTAGAATGTAATCTGTGTTTTACAATCCAAAGATTCTCGGCCTGCAATTTTGAGCCTTACATCTCTGCAGTATTATAGCAATTTAAGACAAGTGCTGTTTCTTTGCACATAGATTTGCACACACCTTTGTCCTATTCACCAAACACTCCAGTCAGTGGACATATTACATTACCCTAGTTTCACAACCTCTCTTTTGAGCTATTGTGCCTGCAATTGTACCTGTAAATGTACAAATAAATGTTCACAGAGACGTAATGCTGTGGAAGGGACGGGTGATTATCAAACCTTGATGGTGGCATGTTCATGTGTGTAAGAAATTTGCAATAAATTTGAATATACTGTTACTTCCTGTTGTTTATGTTACACTATCCAAATCCCTCTGTCGTAGTGCCATTTGAACTATATCAACTGCTTAGGCAAAGGTTACAGACTTGATCACTCCCTTAATTTATATTAATATTTAGGGCCAGAGCAGGCACTTCTCTGACCATGCCCACCCTCTCAACCCACTTTCAGAGACATCATCCAGGCCTGTTCATTTTTTCCCCAGACTCCCTTGCTCCTGCTTCCCTTTAGCGGTTATCCTACTTCCAGCCACAAGGTGGTCACAGAGCCCAATAATTGCTCCTAGTGCCTTTTGCTATGCGATATGTCACCATGTAAAAAGTCACTGGGTAAAAAAATCATTGGCTCTGCAGCTCAGTAAATGATTTCAAACTTCTGTTGTGATTTAATGGAGTTGGTGCTACTCGATCATTTTTTGTATCTTAACTGTTTTGGAGAAGTTCATCGGAATAGTCCCCTATTTTTAACATGTCAACTTTGATCTTTATTTGGTCTGGGGTGGTTTTGTTTTTTATTTGTCTTCAGGTCCAATTTCCTTACTTTATACACGACTGCGTGCACATTTTGAAACTTTGAAAAGTGAGGTCAAAAAGGACAGAGTTCAGAGAGAAAAAGCCTTTCTACACCATCCTGGATTGTTTTTTGGACGCAGTTAGAAGACAACCAGACAAGTCATTCATGGCTTATGAGGGTCTTGTGTACCCCTATGAGGACATTGACAAGCAGAGCAATAGAGTGGAGTGGGCTCTGAGGTCCCATGCCAGAATCCGAGAGGGGGATACTGTAGCTCTGTTCGTGGCTAATGAGCCTTGCTTTGTATGGCTGTGGCTGGGCTTGTGCGAGCTTGGATGTGCCGCCTCACTGTTGAATTGCAATATCAGATCAAGATCTCTGCTGCTCTGTTTCTCCTGCTGCAGTACAAGTGTTCTCATCGCTACAGCGGGTACGAGATCAGCCTCTAGCTTCTTATCTTATCTTATCAGCAGCTTGATTTTTCAGTGACTCTGTCTAACTGATTTCAGTGACTCTGATGTGTAATTGCTTTCCTAGTGAGAAAAAATGCATTTGCTATTAAGGGCCAGTTTGAAAAATAAAAATAGCACTCCAACTCCTGGACTACGCATTCCAGTATTGTACTCTACTGTCTAGGCTTCTTTGACTTATCATTCTGTAATTGTCTTCTCCAGAACTGAAAGACGCTGTTGTGGAAGTGCTTCCAACGCTGAGAGAGCAACATGTCTCAGTGTTCCTCCTCAGTAAGGAGTGTGACACAGAGGGGATAGAAGCCCTCACAGATAGCATCGAGAAGGCCTCCGAGGAGCCTGTATCACCAGCACTGAGGTCAAATGTCACCATGGGATGCCCTGCATTGTACATTTACACATCCGGCACCACAGGTGTTTTGGCCTTTGCATTGTGTCTACCTCATGATGAACACAGTGACCCCAACGTTTTATTTATTCCCAACCTCATGTGTCTGTGTTTTCTATGCATATATACATGTGTATAATTCAAATTGATTAAAGTTTGTATATGTTCAGTGCTGAGTGGAGTTTACCATGCAGTACAATAAATGGACATCAAGTTAATTATCATTAACAATAGATGTCATTGGCACCCGATCTCTGTAGGTCTCTACTAATGTCCCTGATGTCTCATGATAAACTCTGGGGCCCTGCGTTCCTTCTCTGCATGGCCGGAGTCCCCTCAAACGATGTGATCTACACTCCTCTCCCACGCTACCATGCTCCAGGCCTCCTCATAGGGCTGGGTGGTAAAACACCACACATTAAACACAGGGCAACAGAATGGTTTGCATATACCCCAGACCATCACAATACACTACACACAGAACAACCACACCGCTGTTCCCAACACAAACACAAGTCAATCTTTAGATCAGCAGATTTGCTGAGCAAATGCTTTCTTTAGTTCATAATTGAAAAGTGTAATTTGGTTGATTCCAGTGCAAGGTCCAGCTCAGGCACATTGTGTGCAACATGCACTCTGAACCCATTCAAGGTTCAGGAGAAGTGCTAACTCCAGTTAATCATTCACTCACAATGTGAACAGAGAATAGATTCATTTTATATGAAGCAACCCAATCTCTTTTTCTCTAAAATTGTATTAGAAATTGGGACACTGAGCCCAAAAATGTAAACAATTGCAATAATCTCTGCAGTAATCCATGTCTATATATCCCAAAAGAGCAGCTGTATCCGAACGAGTTCAGATAGGTGCTAACAGAGGGGATAGAAGCCCTCACAGATAGCATCGAGAAGGCCTCAGAGGAGCCTGTATCACCAGCACTGAGGTCAAATGTCACCATGGGACCATGGCACCGTAGGTGTTTTGGCCTTTGCATTATGTCTACCTCATGATGAACACACTGACCCCAACGATTTATTTATTGCTAACAGCATCAATATCATGGATTCAGTGAAGTCTTGTGCGTACAGAGCATAGAGCAACCCCAGGCATCAGGGGTTAATCAGAATGATAATGTCCACTCTATGCTTCTGATTTCCATGTGCTCTGTGCACCTCAGCAGATCTGTTTTTCATCCAATCAAACCCCATTTGTAAATTAGTCACAGCCACAGTCCACCAGTACCTTCTTGGCTCAGTCATAGTAAAGTAAGTAAGTCACAAGTAAACCTCTGAGTACTTGAAAAAGGAGTGCCCAGGTATAACAGGTGTCCTGAGACGAAAGTTCTCTGCCTCACAGTTTTGGGATGACTGCGGAAACAACAATGTGACTGTCATCCAGTACATTGGTGAAACATTACGCTACCTTTGCAACTCACCAAAGGTATCATCATCACCATCCTCAGATGCTGAAAGTTTGGCTTTGAATGATAATAATAAAAAAAATAGACCTTTTGCAATGGGTTTATTCATGAAGAGTGTTATGTTGTTACACACACACTTTTAGTAATTCTGTTTCAAATATTTACCATTTATCTGAAAGAGAGTGACCGGGAGCACAGAGTCAGGCTCGCTATAGGACATGGACTCCGAGCTGACATCTGGAGCAACTTCAGGGGTCGTTTTCGTGAAGTGGACATCAAGGAGTTCTATGGGTCCTCAGACGGCAGCATGAGTTTCACTGGAAAGATTGGTGCAGTAGGCCGAGTCAATTTCTACCAGAAGGTAAATCGTTAAATGTGTTCTTTCACATTTTTAACATTGAGCACTGAATGTTGTCTTTGGTTTTGTTTTTGGTCTAATAAAGTTTGATACAGAGCGAGAAGAACCAGAAAGAGACTCCAGTGGCTTGTGCATAGCCACACCTCAAGGTCAGTATTAATGTCATCACTTATCAAGCCAGAAATGTTGCTTTACAGTACAGTACGTGTCAGGTAGTCATTTCACAATGCCTTTAATCTTGCACAATTTTCAGATCTCAAAAATTATAGTGGATTGTTCTACAAGTAAATGTTTTCTGAATGTCCACTCTAAATACTACATTTTATAATGTGTTCATTTTATCTCTATCATATGAATAGCCCCATTTCAAATCTTTTATTTTGTATTTTTTTTCATTCTGTTGTTTGTTTGATTAAAACCAGTGTTACCAAATTTTGCTTGTAGGTGAAGCTGGCCTCTTTGTATCAAAAATTACCAGAATAGCTCCTTTCACGAGATATGCAGGAAATCTTGAACAAACAGAGAAAAAAAGCTTAATGATGTCTTTCAAAAGGGAGATCTATACCTAAACAGTGGAGATCTGCTGAGGATCGATCAGGATAACTTCATTTACTTTCAGGATCGTATTGGGGAGACCTTCAGGTATTGTTTATTATCTGGTCAGGTATCTTTCTGAATCATCTGAATATCACTGTGCAAGGCATTACCATCATAGTATGGCAGTGGGGGTTTCAAGGATAAATAACATGAGCAAGCTGTAACATCATATACATTTGGAATAGAGAAAACCTGACGTAGAAGTTGTCCCTAGAAGAGGTAAGAGCTGGATTCATTAGAGAGGCAATGAAGGAAGTCATGTCATGAACCACACATCCCGTGTCTACAAGTCTTTGTTTGAGTTAATGACTTTGTAGGCCTTCTGATACTGTTCATATATGCTAATATCCTGAAACAAATATTTTTTTATTTTTATTTTTTTATTTATTTATTGAAGGAATTGCACAATACAGGTTCTCTCAAGCAGTATCTCAAGCATTTTTCCTCCATGTTTTCATTTTTTTAAACACGAACAAGATTACCCTCTCCCACCCTCCCCATACACCTCTTGACAGTTAGTATGTTCATAAAAACAAAAAACATTTCTCAGTCATGAATGTACATTTTCACAGCTATGCATCAATATTCTTACAAAACATAGGCCCTCATATGTCCATAACACATTAAGTGGCTCAAATATAGTAAATATTTACAATGTGTCAACCATTCTGTGAGGCGATCTAATATCAATAGGGAAAAAAGGAGATAAATAAATAGGCAATGAATAGAAAGAAGAATAAATAAATAAACGGCTAGGAAAGGATAGAGAGGGGGGAGGGTCTCAGTTACAGTTAGGGACACTCACCCAGTGGGCAACTCTTTCAGACTCTCAAAATACGACAAAAACGGTCCCCACATGAAATAGAACCTTTCCACAGACCCTCTGAGTGTAAATTTGATCTTCTCCAGCTTTAGAAAAAACATTCCGACTGGTTTGCATTTAAACCCAGAGTTTCATCAGCCACACCAAATATTGCTATAAGTGGACAGGGTTCCAGCATCACTCCAAGAGCCTCGCTTAGCGTTTTAAAAACTATTGCCCAGTAACCTGAAAGTTGGGGACAAGACCAGAAAGAATGCACTAGATTGGCTGGAGAAAAAGAACATTTATCGCAGCTAGCGTCCGTCCCAGGGTATATGCTGGCAAGCCTTGCCTTGCTTAAATGAACTCTATGCAAAACCTTAAATTGTATAAGCCCCAGTCTGGCACATGACGATGAAGAATTGACTCTTTTCAATGCCTTTGCCCAATATTCCTCCGGCAGGTCTATACCAAGCTCATCCTCCCACCTACTTTTAAATTTGTTTAGGCTTTGATCTCCAAGAGACATCAACTGAGAATAAAGTAGAGAGATTAGACCTTTATTCACAAAGGTGAGAGTAAGTTTGTCCAACACTGTGACGACTGGGAGATCGGGAAAATGAACAAATTTACTCTTAACAAAGTGGCGAATCTGCAGATACTTAAAAAAAGAACTGCGAGGAAGGTTATATCGTTTACACACATTTTCAAAACTGTCAAATATGTTATCTGTATATAGGTCTTTGATGTATATGAGACCATTCAAACTCCATTGTTTAAATGTTGAATCAAGTGTAGAGGGAGGGAAAAGATGGTTCTTATAAATCGGGCCCAGAACCGATGCTGATGTTAGCTTATAGTGACAGCGAAATTGATTGAAAATTTTTAGAGTGGACAATACAACAGGATTGGATATAAATCTAGAGAGCTGCACTGGCAAGGAGGAGTACACTAAAGCTTGGAGAGATGTGGAGCGACAAAACTGAGCCTCAAGTAGACACCAGTTTGTATCTGATCGATGGAGCCAAAATAATATCTTTTGTATGTTGGATGCCCAATAATAATGGATAAAGCTTGGAAGGCCCAATCCCCCCACCTCGCGATCTCTTTGGAGAATGGTCTTCTTAACCCTAGGAATCTTATTCCCCCAAATAAATGATGTTATGGATTGGTTGACTGATTTAAAAAATGACTTGGGTATAAAGACTGGCAGGCATTGGAATAAATAAAGAAATCTGGGAAGTATTGTCATCTTCACAGATTGTATTTTCCCTGCCATGGTAAGTGGTAAACTGCGCCATCTTTCAAAGTCGGCCTTCATTTGATTGACTTGGGGGCCATAGTTAGCTTCAGACAGAGAGGAGAAGGAGCGAGTAAAGTGTATACCTAGATACTTGAAACCATCTTGAGATATGGGAAAGAGAAATGATCCTGGCTGAATATGTAGAGCTGAGTTGTTAACAGGAAAGCATATGCTTTTTTGAAAATTTAATTTATAACCAGAAAAAGCTCCAAACTGATTTAAAAGTGACACAATTCTGGGACCACTAGCCATAGGATCATTAATATAGAGCAGGAGGTCATCCGCATATAAAGATACACGGTGTTCCATGTCCCCCCTCTTAATGCCCTGAAATAGAGATGTTGATTTAAGTGCAATAGAGAGTGGCTCAATTGCAATGGCGAAAAGCAGGGGGGACAATGGGCAACCCTGGCGGGTGCCACGAGTTAGTGGAAAATAGTCAGATCTAGAGTAGTTTGTTTGTATGCTTGCTAAAGGTGAATGGTATAAGAGCTTAACCCACTGCACAAATATGTTACCAAATCCAAATCTCTTCAAAACATTAAATAAATAAGACCACTCCACTCGATCAAATGCCTTCTCTGCGTCCAGAGAAAGAACTACCTCTGGACACGGAGAAGCACTGGGTGAATAAACTATAGCAGCCAGCCGTCGAATATTGGAGAAGGAATGGCGGTTTTTAATAAAACCTGTTTGGTCATCTGAAATTATTTTAGGGAGGAGGCGCTCTAAACGGCATGCTAACACTTTAGCCAATATTTTAACATCTACATTCAAAAGAGAGATGGGGCGGTAAGATCCGCACTGGGTTGGATCCTTGTCTTTTTTAAGAAGAAGGGAGATGGACGCCTGTGAAAGGGTGGGGGGTAGAGAACCATTTTTCAAGGATTCCTGAAACATTTTCATAAGGATTGGTGTGAGCTCCTCTTTGAATTTCTTGTAAAAATTAGTTGGGTAGCCATCGGGCCCTGGGGATTTATTGCTCTGCATTGCCATGATGGCACTATTAAGCTCATCTTGTGTGAGAGCTTGATCTACATTTTTTGTTGCCTCAGAGTTTAGAGTTGGTATTTCCAAACTATCTAAGAAGTGCTCCATATCTGTTGTATCAGAGGGAAATTCAGAGGTGTAAAGAGAGTAGTAAAAGTCTTTAAAAATATCATTAATTTCTTTTGGCTTGTTTGTGGTGTTTTGGTGGGTATCTTTGATCAGGGGTATAAGTCGAGATGCGGCTTGACGTTTCAATTGATGAGCCATTAACCGGCTTGATTTGTCACCATATTCATAGTAGATACCACGTGTCTTAAGAATGAGTTGTTCTGATTGTTTGGTAGTGAGATAATTAAATTTCGTCTGCAAATCAGCCCGCTCCTTATATAATTTAGCAGAGGGAGTCTCTGAATATTTCCTGTCCAGTTCTAAAATGGACTGTGCTAGAGCTTGCATTTCCTTCTTACGTTCCCTACTGGCATACGAACTATAGGAGATTATAAGACCTCGTAAGTAAGCTTTCAAGGTTTCCCACAGCACAGAATATGAAACAGAATCAGTTTCATTAATCGTCAAGAATGTATTTATGTTAGTTGAGATAAAACTACAAAATTCCTCACTTGAAAGCAGAAGTGGGTCAAATCTCCATGGAGGTCGCTCTCTAATGTTTAAGGGGAAGCTCAGATCCAACAACACAGGTGAGTGATCCGATATAACTATAGCGGTATATTCAATCCGTTTAATCAATGAAATAAAGGAATTATCTATAAAGAAATAGTCTAGACGGGAAAAGGAACGATGGACATGGGAGAAAAAAGAGAATTGTTTACTGAGTGGGTTCAAAATTCTCCAAGGATCCACAAAACCACTCTGTTGCATGAAAAGTGAAAAGGATTTGGCCATACCAGAAGATATTTGCTTGGGATTGGACCTATCCAACAATGGGTCAATAGCACAGTTCAAGTCTCCTGAGAAAATTAGCTGGTGAGTATTTAGATTGGGTATTAGTGACAATATCTTGTTTGCAAAGTGAACATCATCCCAGTTAGGGGCATAAACATTCACAAGTACAACAGGCTTCTGAAAAAGGGAACCTGAAACTATGAGAAAACGGCCATTGGGGTCACTGATTACATTAGAGGGAGAAAATTGAGTACTTTTGGCAACCAATATAGCCACACCCCTGGACCTGCTAGTAAATTTGGAATGAAAGATCTGACTAATCCAATTTCTACGGAGTCTATTATGATCCTCTAATCTGAGATGTGTTTCTTGTAAAAATAATATATCTGGTTTTAATTGTTTTAAATGAGAAAAAACTTTAGCTCTTTTAACAGGACCATTAAGCCCCTTGACATTCCAAGATATAAACCTCACAGGATGGCCTTCATCAGGGTCATCTATGTTGACAACATTAACAGACATATAGGGCAATAAATTATATACAATGAAAGCATACGCTGTATTTTAGAACACATACTGAGAAAAACAAAGCAAAAACGACCATCTAAGGTAAGCTGCCATGGTGATTCCCCAGAACACCCCTTAATAACATATACCCCCCCAAACCTAGATCTACTTCCCCAATTGAAGACGATCGCAGGCATTACAAAATTAGAAACTTCCAAAATCATTGTCTACAAAACTAAAACTAACGTTTTGATCGAGGGTGGCTCCCTTTCTAGAACATTAGCACCACCTTCAAAGCACAGCCCGCTTAGCTACAGAAAACATCAGTCTAGCATGTAAAATAAAAAAAACATTGCTCATCTGCTGATTGAAAGGATACTCATAGTTAGTATATCACAGTCTTATTTAAGTCTGTAAAGTAGCCTAAATTAAATGGGATGCAGCGATCAAAGAAAAAAAATCAGCAGGTAATCTTGATAAATTAGGCTAAACTAACATCAACAGCGCCAGCAGTGGGCTACGTGAAAGTAGCCTGTTATCTGTAGTCATTCAACTTCTTGTTGTTTTCCCCAGTGTGAATCGTAAAACTCTTTGGCTGCCTCTGATGAGTCAAAATAGTGTCTTTTACCTTCATGGGTGACCTGGAGCCGGGCAGGGTATAATAAGCCAAACCTGATCCCTTTCTCGTAGAGCAGAGATTTAACATCCCTGAACGTTGCTCGTTTTCTCCCCAGCTCCGCACTGAAATCTTCATGGAAAAACACACGACTTCCACGGAAGACTAGCTCCTGCCTCTGTCTGCTGACGCGATGTTTGTCCTGAAAGTAATGAAAGTGGACCAGGAATACTCTTGGTCTCGATCGCCGGCCTTCATCGGTTGGTTTAGCTCCAATTCGGTGTGCACGGGAAAGCAGGAGAGGCCCAGAGAAGAAATCTGCCCCCAGTACCTCATGAAAAAAGTTGCCCATGAACTTAACAGGGTCTGAACCTTCCAAATTTTCAGGGATCCCGACCACTCTCAGGTTGGATCTCCGCGACCGATTCTCCAGGTCATCTAACTTCCTTTTCAAAGACGTGTTCTCCTCCTGCAATGTTGCTATGGCAGTCTCAACACTCACCAAACGGTCACTGTAATCACTTAGGTTATCTTCAACCCCACGAATACGTTCGTCGTGTGATTCGTAGTAAGACTTTACTTGTTCAAGTGTGCTATTTACTGGAGTCAACGCGGTTTCAAGTTCATTTTTAAGCGCAGAATGCACTGCTTGTGTCATATCAGTGAGGAGAATCGATCGAAGTTTCTCAAGGTCTTCTGGTAGTGCATCAGGCATCGAGGCCGTAGCCATGTTTTCACTTCTGGTCGAAGCTTGGTCTTTTTCAGTTGCTTTATTATTTCGACGGTTTGCTTTACTTGACATTTCGGTGTCTAGCTATGACCAAAGTTATACAAAAAGTTTAGGCTACATACAGATAACGGCAAGCATAGGTTTAAAATGAAGGTAGAACAAGTATTTAGAATATAAAAACGGGAGCCACACTCAAACACGTCCACTCACTCCATGTTCAAACCGGAAGCCCCCTGAAACAAATATTTAACAAGATATCGTGTTTTATTGGATCATTCAGATGGAAAGGAGAGAATGTGGCTGATGGAGATCATTTCCAAGCACTGTTAATGACTTAAGAATATATGAATCAAGTGCCTTGTATTAATATATTCCTTGTATGAATCATGTGCTTATGAAAGCAGGAACATGGCTTTTCTGCGTGTGTGTAACTTAGAATATTAGGTGCCACTTAGTCTGCATATGTACAAGAGCATGTTTAGACCAGAAGTGATAAGAAGGGTCGAACTGTGCTTCTTCCGACCTTGCAAAACTTCCATCCTTGCCTCGGACGTCAGAAATCCACCACGTGGTTATCCCTGTTGAACGCTCAACTAGGATAGGCATGGCTGCTGTAACAGTAAAAGCAGATTGAGAGTTTGACTGCTCTGAGACATTCGTACATGTGGCCAATTACTTAGCATTTTACGCTCGACCAAGATTAATTCGCATTAAGTTATGTAGTACTGTGGTGCATTGTGTTTTAGTGGATGTTTACAAAACAAGTTTCTACGATGCATTTGTGTGTATCATTGTATGGGAATCTCAATATAAAACATGCAGCATAAACAGTGATTGAATTTCTCTTTACTGAAATTTTCTTCTACATTTCAGAGTTCTTTGGAAGTCACAGGGACATTCAAGAACATGAAAGTGAAATTATTTGCGTATGGTTTCAACCCATCAGTTATTCAAGATCCACTGTATGTTCTTAACGAAAGAGAACGTTGCTATGAACACATGACTATGAGTTATTACAAATTAGTTAATTCAGGGGAAGTCAATTTGTAAAAAAAAAAAAAGAAAAAAAAAAAGAACACTGTTCTGTGTAAGTTCCACATTCAGATAATCTTTTTTTGTGTTATTGCGTTGTGTTTCCTTAGGCTGCATGTATGCCTGCGTTTGTGGTTTGGTGGTATGTCTCTATACAATATGCAATAGTGAATTTGGGAGTAACTCTTATCATGAATGCCAAAATGTGGTGATAAATATGCATTAGATGTTTCACTTTTAACCTGTTGTTTGCGAAGGTTATTATATTAAATTCCAATTTCACATTTTATGCTCCAACTGGCATCAAACAGTTAAGTCTGCTAGCGTATTGATGTATGTCTGATTGCAAACAGCTAAAGCAAGTGGAAGTAAAAATAGAAAAATAAATGTATTTTATTTATAAATGGTCTAATACGGCATTAAAATGTACATGCAAAAGTAAATAAGTAAGTAGGTCAGTATGTAATTACCTTGGCCCTATGCACGATAAATATTTTTTGTTTCTGATGAGTACTTCAACATTGAAACTGCAGTGTACCAATAACAGTCTCAAAAACACGAAATCAGACAGCCTGGGTTTTCTTATGACACAAACTTAAGGAATCAATCCCATCAACTTGCCAGTCAGGAGACAGGGGTAACGCCAGTATACATATACATAAAGTACAATATTATTTATGATGGACTAGATGGTAAGTTAAAGCTGGCGAGTTGATCTAACATTAGCAACACATCATTAGCAGTTTCATAAGCCGAGGGCAGATAGAGGTCGGCCCAATTTGCATTGTATTTACAGATCCACAAATTCTAAATGAGGCAAAGGTATAGAGCTACATCCTAGCCATTTTCAGGTCATTAAGGTCAGATTTTTTTTTTCATCAAAAATCAATGCTAGGAGAGGGACTTTAAACTTGCAGCTTTGAATTCTGTGATGGAGTCCAGTATGCAGATGTGAGGGGGAAGGGAGTTCCAAAGCCTGGGTGCAGCACAGAAGAAGGTCCTGACCCTCATTGTGCTGCGCTTGATGGGTGGTTGTGCCATAGACCTGCTCATGAAGACCACAGAGAGCAAGAGGGAGTGTAAGTCTGAAGTAGGTCTGATTATGGAGAGCTTTAAATGTTAATAATAACATATTAAAGTTGATCCCTTGTGCCACAGGAAGCCAGTGTTCAGTGGACTCTAAAGGAGTAATAATCCGTGCTGAAGAGTTCTGGATGAGTTGAAGTCGGTGAATACATTTATTGGGGATGCCTACCAGAAGATTTGGGAGAAGCGTCGTAATATCGAGGAGGGCGCACATCACACCAGACATTGCACTGGTTACCTGTTAGATTCAGAATAGATTTCAAGATTATTTTACTATTCTACAAATCACTCTATAGTGCTCTCAAGGTACACACCCAGTAAATCCCTGAGGTCTTCTGGCACTGAACTCTTAACAGTTCCAAAGACCAGGACAAAGAGAGATGGAGAGGCAGCTTTTAGATTCTATGCTCCCAGTGTTTGGAATACTCTGCAATAAAACATAAGAATGGCTGAAATGGTGGAAACATTTAAACGTGAATTTAAGACCTACCTCTTTAATCTCGCCTATCATCTGTCCCCTCCCTCCTTCTGTGAAGCGCATTGTGTTACATCCTGGTATTAAATGCGCCCTATAAATAAAGTTTGATTTGATTTGATATAAAGCAGGGCGGAGTCTGTATGCTTAACTAGTATGAAGTGTGTTAAACTGCCAGAGTGTGGTCTAATTACAAGAAGTTGGTACATGTCGTTGTTAACGCCTCATTGGCTTGTTACAGTGTAGACCAGCCTATGTAGGTGGGTTGTGTTCGGTGGTGCATTGAACACCCTGTTGTGTTACGAAGGATTATCGAAGTGTTTTCGCCGTTTAAAATACATGTTTATGTATTTATTTTAAGTTTTTATTCTTATGTTGAATTTGTAAAGAACTTTAGTTGGATCCATTGTGCGCAATGCCTTTTTAACATGGTGAGGTTTATATACACATCACTGTTGATTGGGTAACACCTCTGACAAACCCACCAAACGACAGAAAGCGTAAGATACCTTAAAGTCCGTTGGATACCGTTGGATACCATGTCATTCACCCCGGAAACTGTTTAACCGATGTACACTGTTTTCAGATTGAACGTGCACAGTTACGCATCCGCCTCCTGACCTGATTGGTTGTTGTTTTGTTAGAGGACATAATCCCACTGCTATAGATTACTCCAAAGTGAAAAGAAACCGCTCATGTTAGAACTTCTCTGTACTTGGCCTACAACAACATGTATGTCATATTTACTCTTTTAGCGGGCTTGGCAATTTTGCCATTTTTGGTGTACGTTCGCTTTCCATATTTCCTACACGATTTACGGTACATACTTAATGGTATTGCTCTTGGGAAACGAGTTGGAAAATACTCTTCTAGAAAGCCCTGCTACACCATCCTGGACCGTTTTCTTGAGAGGGTCAATTTACACCCGCACAAAAGTTTCATCATTTTCGAGAATGATACGTATTCTTACCAAGACGCCGACAGGCGAAGTAACAAAGTTGCCAGGACCTTGTCGCAGCATTGCAAACTTCAAGAGGGGGACGCAGTTGCCCTGTTCCTTGGAAACGACCCGGTTTATGTATGGATCTGGTTGGGTTTAGCCAAACTTGGATGTGTACCCGCACTTATAAATCATAACATAAGGGCGAAATCCTTGTTGCACTGTTTCTCTTGTTGTGGCGCAAAGGTGCTCATTGCAGCTGCTGGTGGGTATGGAAATGCATTGTTATATAGTGTTTTATGTACTGATAAAATAATATAGTGTGTAGAATAGTGTACTGATTCTTAGAAAGCATAATATATCTGTGATTTCTGTCGAGGTGGAATGGTGGATGTTAAGCCATAATTGGACAAAACTTGCATTCATTATTTGTAAGGAAAGTAGTGAAATGTTGAAATGTAATGTTTTGAAAGGCATCTGCTCTGCCTTTTAGAACTGAAAGACGCTGTTGTGGAAGTTCTTCCAGCACTGCGAGAGCAGAAGGTCTCAGTGTTCCTCCTCAGCAAGGAGTGTGACACAGAGGGGATAGAAGCCATCACAGAAAAGATCGAGAAAGCCTCTGATGAGCCCATACCACCAGCTCTGAAGTCAAACCTGACCATTAAGAGTCCTGCCGTGTATATTTACACCTCTGGAACAACAGGTACGCCTCTGCATATTTTAAATTCTGTGTATGTGATCATGTCTTAGTCAGCTTCATATTTATGCTGAAATGTGTATTTCATTGTACAACCCGGAAGGTCTTCCCAAGGCAGCTGTGGTAAACCATGAACGAATGTGGCTGGCCAGTTTCATGCAGACTTTGGCAGGTGTACGGGCAGATGACATCATATATGTTTACCTCCCTCTGTATCACACTGCTGGATTCCTGATGGGACTAACAGGAGCTATAGACCAAGGTAACTGTTATTTGACTCACATTTCCAGCTCCAAGGCATGTTGGTCACCACCACACAAACACACACACACTGGAATGTAGTGTTCATAATTATGTTTTCATTAGTGAATAACTACCTGCAACGACAAATTGTTGTTTTTTCGTTAGCTTAGAATGAGCCCTTCGTATCTACATAGGGAGAGGGTCCTCTTCCATGTAGTCTGTCATGTTGCACCGCCAAGTTTCTACAGTAGCCCAGAATGGACAAACCAAAACACTGGCTCGAGTTTTAATGGCATTCAACGGCCACCGTACCCCTACCGGCTTGAAAAGGGAAGGGTATTCAGCTGGTTGCAATTCAGCATCCTCACTACTAGACCACTAAGAACTACACACTGTACCTTTAAAGTCTTGTGTATGTCAGCCCTGCTGTTTCCCCTCAGTTCTGTTTGTGTTGGATTCACGTTGCCATGCCGCATCTTTCTGTATGAACCCCGAGTTGGAAGTAAAGAGTCCTCGAGACTGTGTCTTGTTGTGCACTTGGGTCCGGCCCTCAACTGCAAACGTGACAGGGTTGACCGCAATGGGAAGTGCCCATCCAATAGCACGAGGAATTGAACATCTTTTCCTATGTATAACAAAGAATATACTGATGTATGATTCTTTAATTTGAGTATAGGTATAACAGTGGTCCTGAGACGCAAGTTTTCAGCATCACAGTTCTGGAATGACTGCAGAAAGCATAATGTGACTGTTATCCAGTATATAGGTGAAATAATGCGCTACCTCTGCAATACACCAAAGGTAATCGTTAATAAATATGTACTTTATCAATTCCTTGTGTTTCAGAGAACATTTTTATACAGTGTAACTCTTTTAACAGTCTTTGTTGACAAAGATTGTCTGCTTTACTCTCACGTTTTAGAAAGACAATGACAGAACCCACAAGGTCAGATTAGCCATTGGCAATGGAATCAGAGTCGATACATGGTCAGAGTTTCTACAGCGCTTTGGCAATATCCACATCTGTGAGTGCTACGGTGCCACTGAGGGAAACACTGGCTTTGTGAACTATGTTGGTAAAGTCGGGGCAACTGGACGGGTGCTCTCACTACAGAAGGTGAGGAAGAAAAGACAAATGGGGAGGATGCATGTGATATTCCAGGTCTTTCTCCTGTATACTCACTCCTCTGTCTTATCTCTGCTATGGGTTTGTTTGCTTTGTCAACAAGAGGTTCCAGCCATTCGCCCTGATTAAATATGACACGGAGAGAGGAGAGCCAGTGAGAGACTCCAGAGGCCTCTGTGTAGAAGTGCCAACAGGTAACCCCACTAACAATCACAAATCACAGTGAATCTCATTGTCTCATCACCTGCACTGGAGGAAACTATCATCCTTCCCTTGCAAGTCAATGACATTGCTTCACAAAAATGATGTAATTGAAGGCACTGAAAGTGGAC